>NC_142462.1:27016733-27319763 GCF_049115385.1 Moschus berezovskii | reverse complement strand
GGTGTTCACACATTACCAAATTACTGCTCTGTAGTTTGAAAGGAATGATGATGGCATCCTGTTTGTGGTCATGGCCAGTTGAGTATGACACTACACCTGTGCAACCCCAGGCCATTAACATTTCAGCAAGGCTGTGTAATTAAAGTGGTAATCCATATTAATTAGAAATATTGGTGACTTTCATGATGCAGCAGAAGCCCTCTGTCCACCTAACTTTCAGTTACAAATGGGGTCAGAGGAACCCAATAAAAGCAGAACCTGGAGAAACTTGGGGGGCTGCCACTTCTCCCTTTAAATCAGAGCTCCCTGAACATTCCGCTCAGTAGCCAGGAGGTAAAATTTTAGTGCTAAATCTTGAAAAATCTCTTTAACTCTCTCATGTTTATGACAAAATCTACCCTTCCCTCTTCCAAAATTGTGTTTAAAAGAAACATTTGTTTATTATTATATAGAACACAGACTGCCATGTATAGAATTGGTGCGGATATAAATTAAAAAGAACCATAGCTCATTTAAACCATTGAATCTCTGAAAATTGTATCAATTGACAGAAAGTTAAGGATTGCAGAGATCTTCTATGAAAATCCTATTATAAGTGGGACACTTTGGAGAAAATTTTATTGGTAAATTGGTAGTAATAACTGAATGCTTACTAAGGGCAGGGCAAGATTCTAAATTCCAACACAGAATGATTCTTATAATCCTCATAACCCTAAAAGGGCATATTACTGTTAGTCCACTTTATAATTGAAAATATTGTGACCCAGAAATGGTAAGGAACCTATCCTAAGTTGCACAGCTGATAAGTGGGGAAACAAGAATTTGAAGGCAGGTAGTTTGGGTCCAGAACCTAAGTTCTTAATGATAATATCCTACCACTATAACGGTTAGAGAGCTTTACAAGTTATCACCACATCTATTCTCGTCCAACTTTTTCCATTCTATCTAGCGGGTCAGAAATTACAACATTTTAAATCCAGGGAATTCAGAATAGTCACTCTAGGATATAAGCCAACCCAGCTATTGTTCAAAAAGTGTTAGCTAAATTAAAATGACACCAAGAATCAAGATACATTTGAGATGAAACTGAAATTTTAATTTAATAACTGTAAATGTCAGGTAATTAGGACATGGATTAATGAGTAGAACATCAACATCAATTTTATTACTTTTTTAAGTGACAAAAGCTCTGTTTCCCACATCCTCCAATCCATACCCAGGCTTGTAGGCCTACATGTATGAAGTAAGTGATTTAAACATTCAGTGTATCTAAAAACATCCCAAATTAAAGATAGAATCCGTAACCCAGGAAACACATTTTTCTGATTCTTTTTATAAACTGTTGATTAGATAATAAGGAATTATAAAGCACTAAACTTTATCTTATACGTTCTCTTTAAACTTCTCATACCTGTGTGTGCGTGTTGTATGTGTATGTGAAATAATGTTAAATCTGTTCATGTATAAGTAAACAGGATTCATATTCAAAAAATTCTAAACACTTGCATAGATCAGTGGTAAACACCTCTGAATATCTTTGACCACCTCTGGAAAAAAGTTCAGCTCAAGCAACTTTGACATCAATGAGCATGAATAATAATAAAAGTTTTAACTTTTTATCATTTATAATTGAATTAAGTTTTATATGTAGCAGTTCAGTTCAGTTCAGTTCAGTTCAGTCGCTCAGTCGTGTCCGACTCTCCGCGACCCCATGAATCACAGCACGCCAGGCCTCCCTGTCCATCACCAACTCCCGAAGTTCACTCAAACTCATGTCCACAGAGTCGGTGATGCCATCCAGCCATCTCATTCTCCGTCGTCCCCTTCTCCTCCCGCCCCCAACCTTTCCCAGCATCAGAGCAGTAACAGGCTATAAATACTGGTGTACATATATAGCAAATATAGTCTGGTTAGAATACATCTCTATAACATAAAATGATGGATCTACTTTCTGAAATTCAAGAGGCCTAGAGTCAACATGTAGTTCCACCAAACCGCGTGACCTTGAGCAAGTTCCTTAACCATCTCATGCTGACTTGCTCCTCTATAAACTGTGACAATGAAACTATTTATTTAAAGGATTGCATAGCTAATTTTAAGTTCCAAATCTAGGCCTAAAAGAAATAAGATTTTAGGAAAGAGAATCCAACATTAATATGTTAGAGGGCCTTCAGGGACTAAGAATCTACCTGCCAATGCAGGAGACGCAAGAGACGTGGGTTTGATTCTTGGGTTGGGAAGATCTCCTGGAGACGAATGGCAACCCACTCCAGTATGCTTGCCTGGAGAAGTCCAAGGACAGTGGAGCCTGGTGGCTATAGTCAATGGGGTCACAAAGAGTCAGACACAACTGAGCATGTACATGGAGGTACACAGGGACTAAGAAAGTGAGATTAAAGCAATACTTGAAGCCAGTAATTAGAATTCAGATCAGGATGCTAACAGTGGAAATGGAGATAAAAGCCACCTTAGAAGACATTTTACGAGAAGAGATGACAAAAGAAATAACTTATTTAAGATCATCTTAAAATAGGAATCAGATTTATGTCAACTGTTAAAACTGTAGTATTTTTCTATTGCATCTATAATAAAATTAGTGTTTTTCACTCCTCTTCAGACCAAACGTCCAGCTAAGGGAAACTAGAAAAGCTAGACAATTTTTGTTTTTAAATCTATCTGAAAGGATCAGAGAGTTACAAAGACATTGAGGATTTGGGGGAGGGACCCAAAAGGAAAACGAAACCCAGAGAGATAATCTAAATTTTGTTAACTGCCAGTAACAGAAGTAAATTTTCTTGGAACTGCAAAAACACTGAAACTGTATTTATAATGTATGGTAGTCAGTCAGAATAAAACCAGAAATACTAAAGGTATTAAATACAAAATGTGATTTAAAAAAACAGAAGACAAACAGCCTCCCAGATAACCAAATGTTGGTGTTATTAATACCTGGCAGGCGCTTCAAGCCATATATTCAAGCTCTATAAATCCCAAGCAAAAGAGATACAAGAACCTCTGAGCCACCAGGGAAGCCCTATTAAATACAAAATGTGGTTAAAAAAAACAGAAGACAAACAGCCTCCCAGATAACCAAATGTTGGTGTTATTAATACCTGACAGGTGCTTCAAGCCATATATTCAAGCTCTACAAATCCCAAGCAAAAGAGATACAAGAAAACCCTCCCTAGGCACACTGTCAAACTGCAAAAATTAAAAAAAAAAAAAAAATCTTACATGCAGAGAATAAGACATGCAACTTTCAATAAAAAGCAAAAATTATACTAAAAGCTAACCTCCCAACAAGAACAATGGAAGTAAGAAGACAATAGAATGACTTGATTTAAAGTAACAAAAAAAACCCAAACAAACTCAAACCCAAAACGGCCAACCTAAAATTCTATCACTCAATCAAAATATCCTTTAAAAAGCAAAATAAGTATCTTCAGAAACCAAAAATGGATGGATTTGCTAACAGTAGATCATACTCAAGAAAATATTAAAGGAAGAAGGAAAATGATCCCAAATTATATCTCAAAAGATTCAATAAAAATGGAGAGCAAAAAAGAAAAAATGTGCAACAAATAGGTACTTGGAGGTTCTTAAAGGTGTAGAACTAAAATATACAACGATAATAATTCATATATCACAAGGGGAGTAAATATAGTTAAGAGTGTTCTATCTTTTAAACAAGAAGGAACTACTTACTATATGGCACATGGAACTCTGCTCCATGTTCTGTGGCAGCCTGAAGGGTAGGGGAGTTTGGGGGAGAATGTATACATGTACATGTATGGCTGAGTCCCCTTCACTGTTTACCTGAAACTAACAAAACATTGTTAATCGGCTATACTCCAATTTAAAATAAGAAAAATTTTTTTTTAATTTAAGAAATGTTTTATTTTTTTTTTTTGTATTGTCCAAAAACTGGAATTGGCAGAAGTACTAATTTATTTTCAGTTCAGTCGCTCAGCCGTGTCCAACTCTTTGCGACCACAGGAATCACAGCACGCCAGGCCTCCCTATCCATCACCAACTCCCGGAGTTCACTCAAACTCATGTCCACAGAGTCGGTGATGCCATCCAGCCATCTCATTCTCTGTCGTCCCCTTCTCCTCCCGCCCCCAATCCTTCCCAGCATCAGAGTCTTTTCAAGTGAGTCAACTCGTCGCATGAGGTGGCCAAAGTACTGGAGTTTCAGCTTTAGCATCAGTCCTTCCAGTGAACACCCAGGATTGATCTCCTTTAGAATGGACTGGTTGGATCTCCTTGCAGTCCAAGGGACTCTCAAGAGTCTTCTCCAGCACCACAGTTCAAAAGCTTCAATTCTTCGGCGATCAGCTTTCTTCACAGTCCAACTCTCACACCCATACATGACCACAGGAAAAACCATAGCCTTGACTAGACGGACCTTGGTTGGCAAAGTAATGTCTCTGCTTTTTAATATACTATCAAGGTTGGTCATAACTTTCCTTCCAAGGAGTAAGCGTCTTTTAATTTCATGGCTGCAATCAGCATCTGCAGTGATTTTGGAGCCCCAAAAAATAAAGTCTGACACTGTTTCCACTGTTTCCCCATCTATTTCCCATTTTAGGCTTCAATTTTTGGGGGCTCCAAAATCACTGCAGATGCTGACTGCAGCCAGGAAATTAAAAGACGCTTACTCCTTGGAAGGAAAGTTATGACCAACCTTGATAGTATATTAAAAAGCAGAGACATTACATTGCCAACAAAGGTCCGTCTAGTCAAGGCTATGGTTTTTCCCGTGGTCATGCATGGATGTGAGAGTTGGACTGTGAAGAAAGCTGATCGCCGAAGAATTGATGCCTTTGAACTGTGGTGTTGGAGAAGACTCTTGAGAGTCCCTTAGACTGCAAGGAGATCCAACCAGTCCATTCTAAAGGAGATCAATCCTGGGTGCTCACTGGAAGGACTGATGCTAAAGCTGAAACTGCAATACTTTGGCCACCTCATGAGACGAGTTGACTCACTGGAAAAGACTCTGATGCTGGGAAAGGTTGGGGGCGGGAGGAGAAGGGGACGACAGAGAATGAGATGGCTGGATGGCATCACCGACTCTGTGGACATGAGTTTGAGTGAACTCCGGGAGTTGGTGATGGACAGGGAGGCCTGGCGTGCTGTAATTCATGGGGTCACGGAGAGTCGGACACGACTGAGCGACTGAACTGAACTGAACTGAAATCAAGGATGCATGTGGTAATTATGGTAATCACAAAGAGAATAGCAGAAGAATATGTAACAAAGTTTATAGAGGGGAAAATAATAAAAATCTTGAAAAGAAGGGGGTAAAAGATATTAAAAGGAAAACAGAAATAGTCAAATAAATTCAAAAATACAGTAGATTTAAAGGTAGCATAATTTGCAATTAAGTACATAAAGAGTAAATAAAAGCAAACTAAGTACTCTCATTCAAGACATCACTTGGGCTTCGCTGGTGGTTCAAACAGCTAAAGAATTCACATGCGATGTAGGAGACCTGGGTTTGATCCCTGAGTCAGGAAGATCCACTGGAGAAGAGAATGGCAGTCCACTCCAGTATTTCTGCCTGGAGAATCCCATGGACAGAGGAGCCTGGCAAGTTATAGTCCATAGGGTCACAAAGAGTCAGACATGACTCAACAACTAAGCAATGTGCATAAATGTCTTCTCCCGATCTTTCAGCTTCACCTCCTGCCATTCTTTCTTTTCTCACTAGTTCTCACCATACTAGTTTACACTCAGTTCTCAAATACACTAAGTGATTTTTCATGTCACGTCCTTTGCATACACCGTTCCCTCTGCCTGAAATGCTTTTCCCTCTGGTCTTCCCATAGCTCTATAGATAGATTGGAAAAATTTTCAAGTACTTTATTAAAAGGAAGTCAGTCACATGGTTTTAACTCCTCAGGTTTTTGTTTCCTTCATAGCACTTTTCACATTTTATATTTATATTGCTAACTAATTTCTGACTAACCCCTAAAATGTTAAGCTTCATTCATTTGTAAATTATGTACATATGTGAGTATTTAGTATGTGCATGTGCCCTGGAGTGTTTCAAGGGCTAAGGATATAACAATGGATAAATTCCCTGTCCTAGTGGACCTACTTTCTAGTACAGGATATCATCACCATGTTAAGGTGAGAAGGCTGTGCAGCTCACAGAAACAAAGTAACCTGCATTCAGACACACAGCACATATATAATGTCAAGACCATGATTTAAACTCACCCTGTAAAATTTAAAGCAAGCACCCATCTTTTAGCATGAGAAGTTGTTGACAGATTGACCAAGAACCATCTTTGTCTACCAAACAGAAAGACTGAAAGTGTTTTATTTATTTGAATAATCACATGTGTAAAGGATTTAGTATAATCCATTTGGCATTCCCCATTTTCTTCAGGTGTTGCTCCTATTATATGCCTTTAATATTTCCTTATCATACCTGTTAGTCCCAAAATAACTGGCTAAGATCATGATCACTCAAAATTCCCAAAAGGATTACAGAAAAGCAACAGTGTAGGCACTACTTAGTACTTCTCTTAATGTCTAAGGGGTCTCTATCTTTTGTGAGATGAGCAGAACTCCCTGAGAACTTCTAAAACATTTTATGCCATTTAGCATAAAGTATATGCAAGTTCACAAGAAAGAAGTACTTATTCCTTTTCCCTGAGCTCTCTAACTTTCCTTAAGCCATCTGATGTAAAACATTCCTGGGTCAGACAATCTCTCAGTTTAGTTAGTTAGACATCAATGTCAAGCAATGAAAAAAATTTTACCATATAGGAGAAAAGGGATCAAAGGTAACCAGGTAAATCTCTACTTCTACTGCTGCTGCTGCTGCTAAGTCACTTCTAGGCCAGTTCTAGTTATGATTCTTTTATTCCAACCACTGTTAAGAACTATCCCTCTGTCATATCCAATAAAGCAATGGTTTCCAAATCTGTCTGATCTAGGTGTGTTAAAAAACTAGGAAGAGTTAGAATATAAATTACTGCCTTCATCCCCAAGATATCTGATTCACAATGTCTGAGGTAGACTCTAGGGATATTAAAATGATCCTTAAGCCAATCTGAAGTTCAGTGTGGAAAAATGTTATTCTAGGGAATTCCATTTTGTCTTTGATCCATTTCAGGGCATCTATAGGTAGATGACAGATTTACAGATAGTGATGGAAAAGGGAATGGCAAACCACTTCAATATCCTTGCCTTAAGAACCCCATGAACAGCATGAAAAGGCAAAAAGATAGGACACTGAAGGATTAACACCACAGGTTGAACACCCCAGGTCGGTAGGTGCCCATATGCTACTGGAGATCAACGGAGAAATAACTCCATAAAGAATGAAGAGAGAGAGCCAAAGTAAACACAACACCCAGTTGTGGATATGACTGGTGATGGAAGCAAGGTCCAATGCTGTAAGGAGCAATATTGCATAGAAACCTGGAATGTTAGGTTCATGAACCAAGGCAAATTGGAAGTGGCCAAACAGGAGATGGCAAGAGTGAACATCAACATTTTAGGAATCAGAGAACTAAAATGGACTGGAATGGGTGAATTTAACTCAGACGACCATTATATCTCCTACTGTGGGCAAGATTCCCTTAGAAGAAATGGAGTAGCCATCATGGTCAACAAAAGAGTCCGAAATGCAGGACTTGGATGCAATCTCAAAAACGACAGAATGATCTCTGTTTGTTTCCAAGGCAAACATTCAATATCACAGTAACCCAAGTCTTTGCCCTGACCAGTAATGTTGAAGAAGCTGAAGTTGAATGGTTCTATGAAGACCTACAAGACCTTCTAGAACTAACACTCAAAAAGATGTCCTTTTCATTATAGGGGACTGGAATGCAAAAGTAAGAGTCAAGAAATACCTGGAGTAACAGGCAAATTTGGCCTTGGAGCACGGAATGAAGCAGGGCAAAGGCTAATAGAGTTTGCCAAGAGAACGCACTGGTCATAGCAAACACCTTCTTTCAACAACACAAGAGAAGACTCTACACATGGACATCACCAGATGGTCAATACCAAAATCATACTGATTATATTCTCTGCAGCCAAAGATGAAGAAGCTCTATACAGTCAGCAAAAACAAGACTGTGAGGTGACTGTGGCTCAGATCCTGAACTCCTTATTGCCAAATTCAGACTTAAATTGAAGAAAGTAGGGAAAACCACTAGACCATTCAGGTATGACCTAAATCAAATCACTTACAATTATACAGTGGAAATGAGAAATAGATTTAAGGGACTAGATCTGATAGAGTGCCTGCTGAACTATGGATGGAGGTTCATGACATTGTGCAGGAGGCAGTGATCAAGATCATCCCCAAGAAAAAGAAATGCAAAAAAGCAAAATGGCTGTCTGGGCAGGCCTTACAAACAGCTATGAAAAGAAGAGAAGTGAAAGGCAAAGGAGAAAAGAAAGGATACATCCATCTGAATGCAGAGTTCCAAAGAATAGTAAGGAGAGATAAGAAAGCCTTCCTCAATGATCAGTGCAAAGAAATAGAGGAAAATAATAGAATGGGAAAGACTAGAGATCTCTTCAAGAAAATTAGAGACACCAAGGGAACATTTCATGAAAAGATAGGTTCAGTAAAGGACAGAAATGGTATGGACCTAACAGAAGCAGAAGATATTAAGAAGAGACGGCAAGAATACACAGAACTATACAAAAAAGATCTTCACGAACCAGATAATCACGATGGTGTGATCACTCACTTACAGCAAGACATCCTGGAATGTGAAGTAAAGTGGGCCTTAGGAAGCATCACTACGAACAAAGCTAGTGGAGGTGATGGAATTCCAGTTGAGCTATTTCAAATCCTGAAAGATGATGCTGTGAAAGTGCTGCACTCAATATGCCAGAAAATTTGGAAAACTCAGCAGTGGCCACAGGACTGGAAAAGGTCAGTTTTCATTCCAATCCCAAAAAAAGGCAATGCCAAAGAGTACTCAAACTACCGCACAATTGCACTCATCTCACATGCTAGTAAAGGAATGCTCAAAATTCTCCAAGCCAGGCTTCAACAGTATGTGAACCGTGAACTCCCAGATGTTCAAGCTGGTTTTAGAAAAGACAGAGGAACCAGAAATCAAATTGCCAACATTCGCTGGATCATTGAAAAAGCAAGACAGTTCCAGAAAAACATCTATTTCTGCTTTATTGACTATGCCAAAGCCTTTGACTGTGTGGATCACAACAAACTGTGGAAAATTCTGAAAGAGATGGGAATACCAGACCACCTGACCTGCCTCTTGAGAAATCCGTATGCAGGTCAGGAAGCAACAGTTAGAACTGGACATGGAACAACAGACTGGTTCCAAATAGGAAAAGGAGTACGTCAAGGCTGTATATTGTCACCCTGCTTATTTAACTTATATGCAGAGTACATCATGAGAAACGCTGGGTTGGAGGAAGCACGAGATAGAATCAAAATTGCGGGGAGAAATATCAATAACCTCAGATATGCAGATGACACCATCCTTATGGCAGAAAGTGAAGAACTAAAGAGGCTCTTTATGAAAGTGAAGAAGTTTCACTTAAGAAGAGACTGAAAAAGTTGGCTTAAAGATCAACATTCAGAAAACTAAGATCATGTCATCCGGTCCCATCACTTCATGGCAAATAGATGGGGAAACAGCGGAAACAGTGGCTGACTTTATTTTTTTGGGCTCCAAAATCACTGCGGATGGTGATTTTAACCATGAAATTAAAAGACGCTTACTTCTTGGAAGGAAAGCTATAACCAACCTAGACAGCATATTAAAATGCAGAGACATTACTTTGCCAACAAAGGTCCATCTAGTCAGAGCTATGGTTTTTCCAGTAGTCATGTATGGATGTGAGAGTTGGACTGTAAAGAAAGCTGAGCACCAAAGAATTGATGCTTTAGAACTGTGGTGTTGGAGAAGACTCTTGAGTCTTTTTTTTTTTTTCAGGTGTGCAAAGATGTATTTTAATCCTCACAGAGTCTTTACATACACTTTGAAATTTGTAACAACTATCAGACCACTGGTGTTTTTTCATTCCTTTATAACAGCAGGAGTTTACATCAGAATTCTTTAGTTTATGTCAAGTTCCACCCTGACAGATCTGCAAGATCATACACCCTCAAAGTCAGAATTTAAGATTTCACATGGAAATTTTAATCTTTTTTTTTCTCTCCAACAAACAAACATTATATACAAATAATGTTGTGACTCTCTTAAGGATGTGATAGTGATAATGTGATTCTTAGTTTTTTCCATGCAAGGATTTGCAAAATTGGTTTTGTACCTCAGTGTCTTAAGAGGGTTGTAGTCAAAGGAGATTCCTTTGGAGAGTTGCTGAAGTATTATGTTGCTGCTACTGAATCACTTCAGTCGTGTCCGACTCTGTGTGACCCCATAGACGGAAGCCCACCAGGCTCCCCCTTCCCTGGGATTCTCCAGGCAAGAACACTGGAGTGGGTTGCCATTTCCTTCTCCATTGTGTGAAAGTGAAAAGTGAAAGTGAAGTCGCTCAGTCGTGTCCGACCCTTAGCGACCCCACGGACTGCAGCCTACCAGGCTCCTCCATCCATGGGATTTTCTAGGCAAGAGTACTACCTTATTCTGCCACATGGAGATGAGGGAGTTTCCTTCCCCCTTCAATTTAAACTTAATAGAGCCCAGACTGTGTCTCCTGGAGTCTATGGAGCCCAAAAGTCAATACCAAACACATATCAGGAAAAAAGAAACAAAACTTGCCAACTATCTGTTTAACAGAGAGGTTGTCTACTTGAAAGTTACACAGTTGTGTCTGACTCTTTGTGATCCCATGGACTGTAGCCTGACCGGCTCCTCTGTCCATGGAATTCTCCAGGCAAGAGTACTGGAGTGGGTTGCCATTTCCTTCTCCATCTTGAGTCTCTTGGACTGCAAGGAGATCCAACCAGTCCATCCTAAAGGAAATCAGTCCTGAATATTCATTGGAAGGACTAATGCTGAAGCTGAAACTCCAATACTTGGCCATCTGATGTGAAGAGCTGACTCATTTGAAAAAACCCTAATGCTGGGAAAGACTGAGGGCGGGAGGAGAAGGGGATGACAGGGGATGAGATGCTTGGAGGGCATCACCAACTCAATGGACATGAGCTTGAGTAAACTCCGGGAGTTGGTGATGGACAGGGAGGCCTGGCATGCAGTCAGTCCATGGGGTCGCAAGGAGTTGGACACGACTGAGCGACTGAACTGAACTGAACTAATGGATTAAGGGAAACAAGCAGTTCTTATTTTAATATTTAAAAGTACATTGGTCCATTGGAAGTCCACAATTTCTAATCACTTGCTATTCAGTTATTCAGTTTCTACATTAAAAAGAAAAAAAAATAATGACTTCATATTCTTGCTGACATTATATAGAGCTGCAATAGGAAGTTAAGAGTTCTTTTACAACCAGAGACCATTTTATATCAGATGTTTCCCAATGCAAACTATTAAGATCTTCAATTTTCACCATACAATTCTGCAAAGTATGGGTCTCAGACTAAAACTGAAAAAACAGAAATTGCCTAGAAAAGCATTTTTCTTGAAAGAGGAAAATATTCATGTTTAATTTATAAAAAGAGGCTTCTAAAGTATGGTATGTAAATTATTTTTAATCCCAAGTGGGTTTTTTTGTTGTGTTTTTTGGCTGTGCCAAGTGACTTGTCAGGTCTTAGTTCCCTAATCGGGAATTGAACCCTTGCTCTTGGCAATTAAAGTGCGGAGTTCTAACCATTGGATTCCCACGGAATTTCCAGATATATTAAATATATTGGAATAACTGTGTATATGAAGTAAGTTAGAGTCAACATTTTAAAAGCAAATAAAAGATTTTGTGAAACAAATGTACCTACACATGTACCAGTTGGTGGTAGCCAAATATGAAAAATTTTTTTTTTACTATAGCTCCCTAGTAACCTAAGGACAAAAGAAAACTACAACTATTGCTAAACCACTTACAGTAATTGTATTGTTTGTGTTAGTATTGTTATTATTTTGAAAATGTAGTGAGATTAGAGTGGAATAAAGAAAGAAATAAGCATGTATCACTGGTAATAAGCAGTGTGACTGAGATTAGGTAAAGATGCTACCTTTTTGAATTTTAAGCTTGGAACAGAAATTATCAGTGTGAATTAATGATATATATTTTTTGAAAAGAGAAAGTCCTATTCCATTCATGAAAAGGCCTAGAAACAATGCAAACCCAGTGGTTTAAACAGAGGACTCTCTATACTTTTTCCCACTAAAAGAAACAAGGAATTCTAGAAAAACAGTAAGGCAGAAATTTCTTGTAAAACCAAAAAGTAAAGAAATTATTAAAGTTTACTAGGGTTAAGCCAAAGGACTCAGTTCTCCAAAGACAAGACATTTTAAGCATAAATAGGGATTGTAACTACAGAGGGTTGAAATATATCAAGTTTAAATGGGTAAAGTTATAATTATAGTCAAAGGGTTCCCAGGTGGTGCAGTGGTAAAGAATCTACCTGCCAATTCAGGAGCTGTGGGTTCAATTCCTGGGTCAAGATCCCTCAAAGAAGGAAATGGCAACCCACTTCAGTGTTCTTGCCAGAGAAATCCCATTGACAGAGGAGCCTGGTGAGCTATAGTCAGTCCATGGGGTTGCATAGAATTGGACACGACTGAGCACTAACGCACACACCTTGCCTTTCCTTTAAGAACTAAACATGAGGATAAGCAAATCATTGCTGGGAGACCGTTTCTTATCAGCCAGTCCTGTCCAATGCAATAGCCACATTCATCTGTGGGCTATTTAAATTTAATAAAATTTAAAATTATAGGAACTTCCTGGCAGTCCCGTGGTTAAAACTTTGCCTTCCAATGCAGGGGGTGCAGATTTGATCCCTGGTCAGGGAGCTAAGATCCCCCACACCTTTCAGCCAAGATACCAAAACATAAAACATAAGCAATACTGTAACAAATTCAATAAAGACTAAAAATAGTTCACATAAAAAAAAATCCTAAAAAAAAAAAAAAATAATGTTCCTCAATCACACCAGCCACACTTCAAGCATTCAATAACCACATGAGGCTAGGGGCTACCACACTGGATAGTGTAGATACAAATTATTTCTGTCATCAGAGAGTGTTATTAGATGTAGTTGTTTAAGACCATTTCCATCAATGACTGCTACCTGCACAAAAATGCAGACATGGTATCTATGGGTGAAAGTATAAAATATTACCTTTAAAGTAGTCTTGGGGAAACAAAGAAAAGTGAGAGTCCATACAAAGAACATGTTAAACACCAAAAGGGAGATGCATTCAGCAAGATCTCGAGTGTGGGAAACTATACAAAAATAAACTGCAATGGGGGGAGGGGGAAGGCAGGGACAGAAAGAATAAGGACCCAGGGAGAGGGAGGAAGAGAGGAAGAACGGGGTGTGGCGGGACAGGAAAAAAGAGAAAGGATGTACACAGACATATCAACCAATCACAATGATTACTGATTGAACCTTGATTGCAAAAAGCTTGTAAAAATTTTAATCAGGGAAATGTAAACACTGAATAGATATCTGATTACTTTGAAGTGGTATTATTAGTTTTGTTTTTTTAACATGAGATGATACTGAGATTTTTAAAGGGTGCTTATCTTTTAGAGACACATACCAAAATATTTATAAATAAAATTTCTAGGACTCACTTCAAAATAATACAGGGGTAGGGGGAGAAGAAAGAGGACAGAGAAAGACGGGAATGTAGAGAAAATGAGACTGACCAAATGTTGATTATTGCGCTGAAAGTAATCCTTGAGAGATACCTGTGTGTTCATTATGGTACTCTACTTTTGCATAAGCTTGAAATTTGTCATCATAAAAAGTTAAAAGATTTATTTTAAAACTAGAGCATCACTGAAATGAATCAACTTCAGCATCTCTTCCCAATCACCCATGTTTTAGAAGGCTGCACTTCTTAAGATATTTAGCACAGTTCACAAGCAAAGCTCCCTTCTTTTGTTTACATACATGCAGATATAGAAAAAGGTGTAGGATGTGATACTTAGGAGACAGTGTTTTTGTTGACATCGATTAAAGTTCATTAAACAAGGTTTTACTGAATGTCTCCTACAACCCAGACACTGCACTTCTGAAAAAGCACTTTTTAAAAAGGTCTGAATTTTATAGTATTGGAATTGTTTGAATTTATCAACTATATCATACTGTCTCTCAACATATACAGATTCGTACTGGTTACCGAGTTCTTATCAAATGGTTGGTGGTAATGTGCTAAATAATTTATACTATTTCTTTCAATCTTCTCAAAATTCTACGCAATCGTCTTTATTTTACTATGAAGAAATTCACACCATGAGAAGTTTCAAAGAACTTGCCAGACGGTCACCTGTGTAACAATGGGAAAGCCAGGACTTGAACACCCATCTAACCTCAATATGCTGTTTTTAGACAGTACACCTAATATCCTCCTAAACTAGTCTCCCAGACAGGTATTCTTACATTTCTATCTTACATTCACAGAATCTGACACACGCTTCAGCTGTGGTTTGTTGCGATTATTATTCTGGTTGTCACATATTTTAATATGAACTTTATGGGAGTTTAACATGGTACACTGGTTCATATTAAGCTTTAAACATCCCTGTCTTCCATGTAATTTACTGAATCTGGTCTCTAAATCACATTGCTCTCACTCTATTCAAGCTGATTCTTCGAAACTAAGTGTCATATTTAATATTCTGCTTAAGTGTGGTAAAATACACATACAATTTTCTATTCAGTTATTTTTAGATGTATAATTCAGTGACTATTTAGTATTTTCACTAAATGTTGCACAAACATCACTTCTCCCACAGGATGTTCTGCTAAATTTCAACCCTAAATGCAAAATTCCAACCTCAAATGACGGTATACTCAAGATTCCAAGTTCTTTTAACTAAATATTGACTGTTACATCATCAAAGTTTAAAGAAACATTCTTTTGCATCTTTGTTATTGCTGAAGAAACCATTTTGCTTACATCATTGATGAAATTCTATTAAACAGAACCCTGCAACACTCTACCCTCTAAAGACCTCTTTCCAGGTCAACATGGATAATTAATGAAACATTCTTTAAGTGTCAAATGCCTTGTACCAACAAAAACATTTCACATCCCCCCTTTCCCTCTCTTCAGAAACCATCATCCTTCTATACATACATATATGTATTTATACTAATAACTTCATTTTTGGCTTCTAATGTTGTATTTTTCCATGATTACTTCTTAGCAATCTTTGCTATTTAAGCTTTTAACTTTTTCTTTTCTAAATGTTTATAATCTAATTTAGAGCAACAATGGGCATTTAAAATTAAGTCTAAGTATCAAAACCTTTTTTTAAAAAACATTTTTGATGGCAATTTAGATTTAGCCATTGCAGTTCTTAATATTTGGTATTAAATCAAATAAATTCAAATACAAGGAAATACTTTACAAAAGGTGTACCTTAATAAAAAAAAAAGATATAAAAATATTGTCTAAACTATTCAGGGTTTACTTCAAGACTCCTTATTATCCTACCCTATACTATCAACAGCTAAAATAGCTGGTGAAGAAACTGAACTTAGCAAACTGGAAAATTTTATGAGTTTTCTACTTGAAAATGTGTTTTATAAATAAAAACTAGTACAGTGTCCATACCATTTTCTCTTTTCTTATTGTTCACTAAATATGAAATTCTTAGATAATGTATATTTGCTTATCAAGTTCTTGCAAAGTAAGACTAACACCTAAACCCTCAAGAGATAGTTATAACTTTACTATTTTACACAGAACTACGTACAGGAAGGCTGAAAACCTAAGCTGATTCAGATTTTTCTCTCAGCAAGTTTTATTAATCCATCCTGAATCTAATGATGTACAGAGCATACATCATGATCTCAGAGTGAGGGTAATAAAAAAGGTTCTCCCAGAAAACCACTTCTTAGTGCCCGTGTCATACAGGACCATGCAGCCCAGCTTTCAAAGTTGTTTTCAACTACTACGGAGTAACTTTATCAAAAGTGTAAATATACACATTAAAACTCAAAGCCAAACACTTCTCCTATTGCCTCAAGTAGTTTATTGGTAGTTATTATCCACATTTCTATAAATATAAACATTCTAAGTGACTGTCACTAGTGCAGGTATTAATACACTTAACATGTGAAGGCTCCACAGGAAGCTACTTCATTTTGTGTGTAACAAGAACCAAGTTTCCAAAAACTCCATTTAAAAAAAAAGCAAAAGTAACAACAACAAAAAAAAAACCCAAAACCAAACCCTGCTAGCAAAGTGCATTTCTTTTGGTTATCTTCAAAACAAATAGGTGTTGGCTTTAACACACACAAATCATGTTGATTTGCTAACACGTCATCACAGGAAGCAAGTCTTCACCTGCAGATAAGAATTAGGTAAAGGTTTGCCTCCTTTTAATTTAGAGCATTTTTTTGGAGTCCAACATAAACAGTGCTAGTGAATTTAACACAGCTTTGCTACTTTCCCCTTCATTTTCTACAATCGTTAATTCTTATCTGCAGTACTGTATCATTTCTCTCTACCTTATAATAAAGACTAGACTACCTGCATAACACTGTTCAGTTTGTAAACAAAAAATTAAAGCTCAGCGCACATAAGGATATCGCTTACATTTTCACTGCACAGTGCATTAGGTGGTGTTTATAAAGCTTCTGCTCTTCTCAAAACACTACAAAAATATATGAAAAACCACATCTGTGTTTAGCCAGCAAATAAAACAAATAATTTACAACTGCAATACTTTATAGAGACCAGGTATTGTAATTACATCCTCTTGACTGAATTCATCAATCGCTTTCTTCATAAATCCATATACATATCAAAGCATATGCATTTAAGATTAGTCTACATGCCCAAATCTACTATATAAAAGAGTTATTACTTTAGGTTCTTCAACTGAAAGTGATTCTGACAACAAAATATTTCAACAGCCCTAAGCCCCCCAAAAGGTGTTTTAAACCTGACCGTGTAAAAAGATGCATAGCTGTTTCTAAAAAGTACAAGACTATACACCAAAACATGCTTTGTCAGAAAAACTAATCCATGCACTTGAATATGCCCTAAATACCTTTTTATTATTTGAAGTCAGACCAACTTAAACATCGTCTAGAATTAACATATAGTATTACAGTATTTAATTCCAGAAAATGTCAAGATTCATTTGGCCAAATCTTAAGAAACCAAACACTTCCTCCTTGTCCCTGACTGATTGGACCAATGTGATCAACGTAACTGTATATATAATAATGTACTTTAACATTTCCCTTCATTAGCACTTTATCTTAACATACAAAGCCTTGCATACAATTTCTTTGCAAAGGCTTCCCCTGCCCCCCAAAGATGTAAGCACAAAACACTAGGCAGACAATCTTCAAAGTTTTATTTCACTAACTTCAGGTCAAATTTCCCTGTTTTCTGGTCAATTTTCTATCCTTGCTTGGCTTCCCAAAATGGCAGTACCAGAAGATTTGTTGGGTAGGGAGAAGAGACCATTTTAAGAAGCATTGCATTTACTCATCTTCCACAAGGCAACAGAGTTGGACATCTGAATGTTCAACACAACAAAGCTTTAACAGCATCCAGGAAGGCAGGCAGGCAAACCAGGCTGAAGACACTCTTCCATTTGTCAAAATCAGACCAGAGAAAACCTACTCCACACAAATATAAAAGGTATCACCATTCATCTTTTCTTTTTCTGTTGCCGCAACATTTTTCTTCTTTTAATTATCATATCATGTAGTTTCTCAAGTCCTTCCTTCAGTCCATCGCCTATGATTGCACAGGTGGGCTGCAAATGCCAGGGAGTTGATGAGCTCAGTTCACCCATTGCTAACAATTTCTCAATTTCTGAGAGAGACAATGAGTTCCTCAGGTCTTGTTTGTTAGCAACTATAAGCACTGGGACTCCTTGATTTTCTGATATCCTTGTTATTTTATGAAGTTCAGTTTTAGCTTCTTCCATCCTTTCAACATCAACAGAGTCCACGACAAACACAATGCCATCTGTGCATCTGGTGTATGACTTCCACAGTGGCCTTAACTTCTCCTGACCACCTACATCCCAGAAGTGGAAAGTGACTGTTTTAGAATTTCCCAAGGTTACCTTAATTTTTTCCGTGTTAAATCCTTTGGTAGGCACGGTATTTACAAATTCATTGAACTGCAGCCTGTATAACACAGTTGTCTTCCCAGCACAGTCCAAACCCAGGATGACAATGTGGAAGGACTGAAATGAAGGCAGGCTGGAGAGGATAGAAGTCTGGTCTGACAGTCCATTCCCCATTTCCAGTTGCAGAGAAGTGTTCCAAATTGGAATGCTTTCTTCTTACTCTTTAAGAACTTCTCTTCCTAGGAGATCCAGTTACCAGACTGCTGAGGGGGAAAATGAATGTTATTCTTGTAAAATAATGTACAACTGTTCTCTCTTCCTGCTAAAATAAGCGACACGAGGAACGTGATAAATATGATAAATATTTATGGAATATGATAAATAAAAGTTGCCTCAGTAAACAAATGAGACAAGAATCATACGCAAAACGAGGCGAACGACAGAATAAGCACTGCCACTGAAATTCCTTAACATTCACTGAAATTACAGTAATATGTACTTTATTCCTCTGGGTCCCTAGATCTCACAGACCTCATACGGGCACAGTCTACGAGAAACTGATTCAAGTCGCAGTAATCACGTAAGGTTTTTTTTTTTGACAGAAAATTTTAACACGTAATCTGATCTTCAGGATTCCACAAGCTTAAGAGCAAACCCAAGGACACTATTATCTTACGCCCGCCAGTCCCTCCCAAAATACAATGTTCTCACCTCCTGAATTGGAGCGTGGGTCCAAACGAGAAAGCATTGATAGGCTTCTCGACACTGGGGCGGACAAGCACCCCACGCCCGCTCAGCTTAGCTCTCCAGGAAGCTCTGGCGGCTGCAGCACTAGAAACCTTGGTTCCAGACTCGGACCACGCCCACCCATCACGGCCCACCCCCGAGCCCGAATCCCATTGGTCACCTGCGTCAGCGCGTCCACGCCACGCCCGCCCCCGCGCCCTAATTGGTGAGAGTAACTGCCGCTCCCAGCGCGGCGCAGTCGGGCTCTCCCTCGGACCAAAAGCACCACCTGTTGCCCTCGAGTCAGAAAACAGGGCGCCTGCAGAGGGAGCCGAGCGACCCCTGTAGGGGAAAGGGAGACTCGGCCGGCCAGCGAGGTCCCCGCCACCCCGCTCGCTCCGCCCGCCCGGGCGCACCTGCAGCACAGCCCAAGGACGCCGCGCCGAGGTGCTCACGTCCGAGGCCCACGGTCACCGCCGGCATGTTAACTGCTTCCCCTCTGGCCGGAGGGTCCTCCCTGCGGCCGCGCGGGTCCCCAGGCGTGAATGCTCCCGACCTGGTGCGCCCGCCGGGGAAGGCCCGCTGTCCTCGCAGCACGATCCGCTCGTCTCTTTCCCTCCGCACCCGGCCGGCAGGGCTCCCTCAGCAGGGCGTGGCCACATCAGTTGCCCTGCCCGCGGCGGCTCACCTGACTACATGGCCTTCCCTCGTCCGGATCCAGCGTGGCTCTCTGCCATTCGGGAGTGCGTTGGTACCAGCGGGAGGGCGCCGGCGAGGCCTGGGCGGTGGCAGCGGACGAGACGCCGCTTCCGGGGGCGCTGGCCCGGCGCCGGGCAGCCCTAACCGTGCTCTGCCGACCGCCCGCGGCGCCCGCCCGGGCCCCGCCCCCTTCCCGGGCTCCGCCCCCTTCCCGTGCGCGCCCGGGCGCGGGCCAGTGGAGGGCGCGCCGGGGCCGGGTCTCCTAGCAACGGCAAAACAGGGTCAAGTTCAAACCGACCGGGCGCTGGCTAGCGGCGGGCGGGTGTGGTGGGGTTTCCGGTCTCAGCCCCGACAGCCGCAGCTGTTTCAGAAGCTTACTGCAGCCGGCCGCTATCTTCGGGCGGGCGCCGCCTAGACGCAGGGCATCCTATGGCGTCCTCGGGGCGGTGGCCGGTGACTCGGGGTCACGGATTTCAGAGGACTCCGGACGGGCGGGCCCCTTATGTAACGGGGTGACGTGGACGTGTCCCAGTAGCTGCCCGGAGAGTCCTGGGTCAGACTGATGTCTGTAACACATCCTCCTTAAGCTGAGCAAATAAATGCCCTCTGCCTCGTGATTCTAGCAACAACATCTCGGTGAGGTAGCGACAGGTAGAAATATGCCGGGTTTTACAGACGAGGAAATCCTCTCGTTCCAGATAATCCAAGGAAAATTAGTAGTGGTCCTGAAATTTATCCGCTAATCACTAAATCCATAATGCTTTCTACTGGATAAGTTTGACTCATTGCAACCGTGTGCTTAACCCATAAATGTGCAAATATTTATTGAACACCACAGGCAGTAAGGACAATTCTGTGTGTCTGGGGATAGAATGGTGAGCAAATCAGACCTTGACTTCGCACTCGTGAAATATTGAAGTCCGTGAGAGAAAAAGAAAGTAACCACATGAATAAATGTAATTACAAAACATGATCACAGAAATTCAGAGTACTTATAACAACAAATAAGGAGGAGTACTGATAAAGATCTGGGAAATCTTTAATGAATAAATATCTTTTTGGTGGAGGCTGTAAGATATTGGAAGATTTTAATGGTGCACTGTTTTCCAAAAAATTGCACTTTTGTAAAATGGATTGAAATTTCATCAAGAAATTTCCCGATTTTTCTCAAGACCATTATTGCTATATTTGTCTCCTTATGACTAGCATTGGAACAGTACTTATCACACTAGAGTTTAAAAAATGATGTAAAACCTAAAGACTAACCTAAGCACAATGCATATTTTCAATACAGCAATACTAATTTTGGAAAAAAATCTAGAAGTCTCAAATGGCATATTCTACCAAGTTATTTATCTAGTATAAGCTAAAGCTTACTGTATTATAATTGTGAACTCTCATTAGCCATTTTCAGTAATTAGCAAGTGATAAAAGGCATACCCTTTTATCACTTTATTAAAGTGATAGTCTCCCTTTTCTTGAAAATTTAAAAATATTCTTTATTAAGCTGGATAAAAACTTGCAAATTCTCATTAAATGAAGAATAAAGAGCAAGCTTCTATGACAGCATTCTTGTTATTCTAGCTTTGAAATCAAGCAGGCCATATTAGTTGCATATTCATATATTAGTGGCTTCCCCAGGTGGCTCAGTGGTAAAGGATCTGCCTGCCAATGCAAGAGACGTGGCTTCCATCCCCGAATGGGGAAGATATCCTGGAGAAAGAAACGGCAACCTATTCCAGTATTCTTGCCTGGATAATCCCATGCACAGGGGAGCCTGGCGGGCTATAGCCCATGGGTCACAACAAAACGACAAAACAACAACAAAATATCAGTTGCTGGGATGCATTTCTGCACACATTTCCTTAAAGCCAAAAAAAGATGAGATAGTAAAATATTGAGAGCTTACAGGCTTACAGAATCACCTTCACTAAACTGTACTTTAATGTTTTATACTAGGCTTATAACTAGAACCCTCTGGTTAACTATATAGCCTGTGGGTGAAATTCAAGAGATAAGAATGCTTTTTACAGGTTTAAAGGGCTGCAACAGAAAAGACAAGACAATGCAGCAGAAACCATCTGGGGCTTTGCAAAACCTAAAATATTTGCTCTCTGGATCTTAACAGGAGAATGATACTCCTGCTTTATAAGCAATAACAACCATATGAAAACAGCAAATGATAGAAAATGATCAAATTCATACAACACACAGTCTATTTTGTTGCACAGTCTTTCTATAGAAGGCCCATTCAAATATCTAATTTCAATGCTATGCCAGGAAAATGCACCCTTTAGGCTACAGTTCATAAACTATGTGCTGATGTGTTCTGGGGTGCCTCAGAGAAATCATAGGAGTTTTATGGGATGTTTTAACTTTTGGAGGGAAATACAGTGCCATCTGTTGGACCCTGATAACAACTACAACTATTAACTTGTCTGAATCTATCCCATGTACGCAGGAGCCTGGCGGGCTACAGTCCCGGGTTGCAAAAGAGTCAGATGTGACTAAACATCTATTAATAAAAGGAACTCTGGGTTACTTCTTTTGGCTAGAGGAACCATGAAAAAATTACTGAGACACTAGGAGCTCTGTGAACCTCTGACTAGTTATGGTTTTTCAAACTTGACTAATAACGAGAATCACCTTGCAGTGCTTATAAAATACAAATTCCTGGTCCCTATTACAGGCCTGCCAAATCAGTATCATCAGGAGAAGGGCTAGTGATCTGTGTTTTCATCCTAGTAGTCAATGATTAGACATTTTGAAGAAATACTAATCTTAAGAAAGGGTAAGTTTTCTTCTTTCAAATAAAAAAACTGAATAATTTACCTTGTTTCCCCTATGCGAATACCAGGACCCAGGTCAAATCTGATGTCTGTAGCATTCTTTCGGTCTTCCAGAATCTGATTTTCAACTATATACTTAAGCATATACATACTGCAACTAATGCCCTTCTTGACATTTGCCACTTTTTTAATTTCACTGCATCAGGTCTTAGTTGCAGTACGCAGGCTTAGTTGCCCTGCAGCACGTAGGATCCTAGTTTCCCAACCAGGAATTGAATCTGAATCCCCTGCAGTGCAAGGCGGATTCTTTACCGCTGGACCACCAGGGAAGTTCCAACCACTCATTATTTTATATATTGCTGCTTCTAGAGTTTCTCACTTTGTTTCAGTGAATTTTTATTAGAATTTTCCATGTTTGAAGGCCTGGGTAAACAGAAGACATGATTTCTAGTGAAAGGAATTAGTTCAGTGGAGGCACTAGACACATAAACACTTAACTGCTACGATATTCAACAGGACTTCCGAGTAGTAATGTAGAAGCTATTATCAAGTCCTACGCCTGCACAAAATTTATCTGACAGTCACAACAGCTTAACAGAAAAACATAAACTGAATATTCAAATGTTAAACTGAATATTCACAGTTTATTGTGATCCAAAAAAACTGCCTCTTGAGAAACCTGTATGCAGGTCAGGAAGCAACAGAACTGGACATGGAACAACAAACTGGTTCCAAATTGGGAAAGGAGTACGTCAAGGCTGTTTATTGTCACCCTGCTTATTTAATTTATATGCAGAGTACATCATGAGGAACGCTGGGCTGGAAGAAGCACAGCTGGAATCAAGATTGCTGGGAGAAATATCAATAACCTCAGATATGCAGATGACACCACCCTTATGGCAGAAAGTGAAGAGGAACTCAAAGGCCTCTTGATGAAAGTGCAAGAGGAGAGCGAAAAGTTTGGCTTGAAGCTCAACATTCAGAAAACGAAGACAATGGCATCTGGTCCCATCACTTCATGAGAAATAGATGGAAAAACAGTGGAAACAGTGTCAGAGTTTATTTTTTTGGGCTCCAAAATCACTGCAGATGCTGATTGCAGCCAGGAAATTAAAAGACGCTTACTCCTTGGAAGGAAAGTTATGACCAACCTTGATAGTATATTTAAAAGCAGAGACATTACTTTGCCAGCAAAGGTCCGTCTAGTCAAGGCTATGGTTTTTCCCGTGGTCATGTATGGATGTGAGAGTTGGACTGTGAAGAAGGCTGAACGCTGAAGAATTGATGCTTTTGAACTGTGGTGTTGGAGAAGACTCTTGAGAGTCCCTTGGACTGCAAGGAGATCCAACCAGTCCATTCTAAAGGAGGTCAATCCTGGGTGTTCATTGGAAGGACTGATGCTAAAGCTAAAACTCCCAATACTTTGGCCACCTCATGCGACGAGTTGACTCACTGGAAAAGACTCTGATGCTGGGAAAGGTTGGGGGCGGGAGGAGAAGGGGACAACAGAGAATGAGATGGCTGGATGGCATCACCGACTCTGTGGACATGAGTTTGAGTGAACTCCGGGAGTTGGTGTTGGATAGGGAGGCCTGGCGTGCTGTGATTCATGGGGTCGCGGAGAGTCGGACACGACTGAACGACTGAACTGAACTGAACTGAAACTGAATATTCAAAGAACTCAAGGAGTATCAGACAAGAGGTAGGGGAACAAAATTGCAGGTAGAGTTGCCGGGAGCCAGCGAGGGAAATCCTACCTGTGGCAAAGGTCAACTGGGGAAGAGGCCTGACGGGCAAAGGCTAATCAGGGCTCGAGGAACCCCCTGGACTTACCTGAGCATCTACCCCAAAGAAAACTGGAGTCTGACTGCTTTACTATCTTACGCCTCTTACCAAGTCCTCTAATACTTACAGGGGCTTCCCCCCAACCACCTTTCTCTGAAAACATTCAGAGCTGTAGTTTAAAAGTTCTCCTCGGCTTAATAGGAGTGTTCCAATCCAAGCCCCTCTGATAGCTTTCTAACTTGCATGACAAGTTTGTCCGGGCTCTTACAACTATGAGTGTGACTGTTTATAGCCTCCCAGCCATGCAAGGACAGAAAGCCTAATATTCTAAAATACAGGAATCTGTTGAAGAAGTTAAAATCACTAGAATAGTACTAGAAAAGATTTCATTGTTGAATCAATGCTTGCTGCAGTTTCCTCTATCTATTGTATCCTTGGAAATATATTAATCCTTTGACTTAACCACATCAGATCTTAAGTTAATAAGTTCCTTTCTTGCAGCTCACTACACCGGTGCCTTATAGGAATGTAACTTTGTTATGTGTCCAACACCTAACTTTAGGAAAGTCACCTTAAAGAAAAGTCCTTTACTTGCTAACTAACCTATTGTTAGGAGAGAGGGCCATAAACTGTTAGCAGGCCCCCTGGCCAGAAGAGGATGTAAACCACCTAAAACTTTTATCACAAGACACACAAATAAGCCCTGATCCTGATAAGGGTCAAGACTGCTGACCCCACGCGATTTTGGCATGACTCTACCTCCCTTTCTTTGTTTCTTATGCGCTTAACTTAGGGTATAAAAGCAGCACTGGAGAATAAAGTTTTGGGCCTTGCTCACTGAAGCTTGGTCTCCCCGTGTCGTTCTTTCTCTTTTTCCGTCTTTTTCTCTATTCTCCTTTTTCTGGTTGAGATCCTTGGAGCGCTGGGCCCTCTGAGTTTACTTATCTGCCTGGGCTTCTAAGACCCACTCGAGGGGGTGCCCTGGTGGGGTACCTCAAGTGATTCGAGAGGGCGCCTGCGGCCTACGTAAACAGAGCAAGCCCCGTGCTGGGGTTTTATTGGTTTCCAGCGTAAACCAAGGAATCATCAGCCCCTGTCTCTCTCTCTCTCTAACGCCGACGCCGTTCATCCCGAGGATACCCTGGGTCATATCGGGGCTGGACCCCGATATAGAGTAACAGTATGCAGAGCATGCTGGCATTAAGTTTACGACATGTTTAAATCCATCCAAAAAGAGGAGACTATAATTTCTCATTGGAAAAAATAATGTGCTAGGGGACCTTAATGGATAGGTCTTCCAGACAGAAAATCAATGAAGAAACAGCATTTGAACAACAGTATAGACCCAATGACTCTAGCAGACATATATACAAAACATTTCAACAGCAGCAGAATATACATTCTTCTCAGACCTACATGAAACATTATCCAGGATGAATCAAATACTAAACCACGAGACAAGTCTCAACAAAGCTAAGAACATTGCAATTATGTCAAGTATCTTTTCTGACCACAATGGTAGGAAACCAGAAACCAGTAACAGGAGAAAAATTAGAAAATTCACAAATATGTTATGTGGAAATTAAATAACACAGTCCTGAACAATCAGTGGACTGAAAAAGAAATCAATAGGGAAATCAAAAAATACGGAGACAAATAAAAGTGGAGACACAAAACAAAACTTATGAGATGCACCGAAAGCAGTTCAATGAGGTAATTTATAGTTAGAAATGCATACACTAAGGAAAAGGAGAAAGATCAAAGAAACAACCTAATATTACATTTCAAATAACTAGAAAAAGAAGAATAACCTAAACCCAAAGTTAGCAGAAAGAAATGATAAAGACTAGAGCTGAAGTAAATGAAATAAATAGAAAAATAATAGATTAGCAAAACGGGGTTAGTTTTTTAAAATATAAATAAAATTGACAAACCTTTAGCTAGACAAGCCAAGAAAAGAGAAATGGTTAAAATAAAAAGAAAATTATAAACGAAAGAAGGGAACCCGAAATGAATACCTCAGAAATACAAGGGATTGTAAGAAAATAATATGAATAATTTTATGCCAACAAACTGTACAGACTAAAAGAAAGGGATAAATTCTTAGAACCATACACCCTCCCAGGACCGAATCATGAAGAAACAGAAAACCAAAACAGACCAATAATGCATAAGAACACTGAATCGAAGAATTCTCAACAAAGAAAAGCCCAGGACTAGATGTTTTCACTGGTGAATTCTACCAAACATTTAAAGAAGAATTAACACCAGTCCTTCCCAAAATCTTCTCAAAAATTGAGGAGGGAAGGCACACTCCCAAACTCATTTCATGAGGCCATCATTACCAAAGCCAGAAAAGGACATTAAGAAAACTAGAGACCAATATCCATGATGAATATATATGCAGAGATTCTCAAAAAAATACCTGCAAACTAAATCCAGTAGGATATGTAAAGAATCATACCATGATCAGGTAGGAGTTATTTCTGGGATGCAAGAATAGCTCATCATAGGCAAATCAACAAATGTCATATACAATATTAACAGAATGAAGAATAATAGCTACATATATAATGCATGAATGTATGCGAAGTCACTTCATTTGTGTCCAACTCTTCGTAACCCTATGGATTATAGCCCACCAGGCTCCCTCTCCATGGGATTCTCCAGGCAAGAATACTGGAGTGGGTCACCATGCCCTCCTCCAGGGGATCTTCCCAAGCCAGGGATCAAACCCATGTCTCTTACATCTCCTGCATTGGCAGGCAAGTTCTTTACCCACTGAACCAACTGGGAATCCTATGTACATACACACACACACACACACACACACACACAATAGAATATTATTCGGCCTTTAAAAAGAAGGAAATTCTGCCATTTACAACAATATAGATAAACCAGAAGGGCATTATGCTAAGTAAAATAAGTTAGAGAAAGACAAATACTGTAAGACGTCAATTATATGTGAATCTTAGAAAGTTGAACTCATAGAAACAGAATGGTTGCCAAGGGCTGAGGGAGAAGATGAGATGGGGAGATGTTGATCAAAGGATACAAACTTCCAGTTATAAGAAAAATAACTTACAAGGTAAATAAGTTATATTTCAGTTATATATTATATTTAAGTTATAAATAATTTATAAGATAAAATTCTGAGGATCTCTTATACAGCATTGTCACTATATTATAAAACACTGCATTGTTTCTTGAAAGTTGCTAAGAGACTAGATCTTAATTTTTCTTAGCGCATACAAATGGTAACTACGTGAGATGATGGAGGTTTTAACTAATACTGATATTACTGTAATAATCATTTCGCGGGGCTTCCCTGGTGGCTCAGAGGTTAAAGCGTCTGCCTCCAATGCGGGAGACCCGGGTTCGATCCCTGGGTCGGGAAGATCCCCTGGAGAAGGAAACGGTAACCCACTCCAGTATTCTTGCCTGGAGAATCCCATGGAGAGAGAAGCGTGGTAGGCTCAGTCCATGGGGTCGCAAAGAGTCGGACACGACAGAGCGACGGAACGGAACGGAATCATTTCACGATATACATATGTCAAACCATCATGTTGTACACCTAGACTTACATAATATCACATGTCAATTATATCCCAATAAAGCTGGGGAAAAAAAGATATGCCTAGAAAAGAGATATTTTCCCATGCCCCAAATAATAGAAGAAAAACAGATGCATTTTATGTTTCTGAAGTGTATCAATACCATTCATACTCATAGTAATTTATTCATGCTTCATAATCATAGAGCTGTGTTTCCCTGATGGTTCCCTGATGGCAAAGAACCTGCCTGCCGATGGAGGAGATGCAGGTTTAATCCCTGGGTCAGGAAGGTCCTCTGGAGAAGGAAAGGGCAACCCACTCCAATATTCTTGCCTGTGAAATCCCATGGACACAGTCCACGGAATCTCAAAGAGTCAGACAAGACAGCGACTGAACAACAGCAATCGTACAGTCAGAGTATTTTTGAGCTAGACTCCATCCGCAGTTGCTTCTTGAACTCCTCTGCCAAACACGCAGCATGTTCAAAACTTAATTATCAGTTCATTATCACTCTGACTGAAACATGGCCTTCCTCTTTCAGTCCTTTTTGGGGGGTTGATGGTAATTTATTTAATAACCCAATTAATAATCTCAGAGCCATTTAAAAAATTCTCCTATGCTTCACTTATGATTAGCCACCAATGTCTCTTTATGTCTTTACATGGTCATTTCCACTGCTTACATCTGGTTCTTATGATGTCTCTCCGAAACTGGTTAATTCACCTCCTAACTGATTTTTCAGTTAACAGGCAGTGGCAGTGGGATTTGTTTCCTATGTCTGGCACCAGAGTCTGTTCTCCTTTCCATTCCATTTGAGGGAGTCCACATTTAGCTTAATTCACTTTGATCCACTGCAGCATAAACCCAGGGTATAATTTTTGACAAGACTTTAAAAAAAAGAAAAATGTCAGAAGGGAAGTACAACCCCAAATTCACTTGGAATGAACATCTAGGTATGAATTTACCGGGCCCATAGAGCCAAAAGCCTCCTCCTCCATTTTATGGTCAGCTTCAAGGTCTAGCTCCACCACTTTCACGTCCCAGGACAGATTGCCCCTTCCTCCAGGAGGGCCTCCATGGGCCTCTGAACACCTAGTCCAGGCCCAGCTGCAAAGAGGACCAATGGTATAAGAGAAAGATATCATGCCACACCCCATATAAGGCCTGCTTTGTATAGCTCTATTTCCCAGTCTTGAACTTGCCTCTTCTAGGATGAATGATGTGGGCTCCCCTGGTGGCTCAGCGGTAAACAATCTGCCTAGCAATGCAGGAGGCACAAGAGACTTGGGTTCAATCCCTAGGTCGGGAACATTACCTGGAAGAGAAAGTGGCAACCCACTCCAGCATCCTTGCCTGGAGAATCCCATGGACAGAGGAGCCTGGCGGGCTACCATCCATGGGGTCGTACAGAGCTGGACGCGACTGAGCACACCCCACACACACAGGGTGAATGACAGTAAGAATGTCCAGTCCAACAGGGCCCCAGTAAGGCCACCACATCAGAAAAGATGAGTCTTCATTCGCCTCAGTTTTAAGTAGCACTCTGTGTCATACTGATTTCAACAGTCTAGTTCTATCCTGTCCTGAACATCTTATACCTGTCAGTCACAGGTTTATGTCCTCTTGGGGTGCTCCACGGCTCAGTCTTTCAGTCTTTCTTCCTAAGTAATCTCATCCAGTACCAAGGCTTTAAGCATTCTCAACACTCTCAAATTTGTCTGCACACTGGGCCTCTTCCCTGTACTCCACAACTGAGATGAACATAAGCCTGTCAGACAACCTCTAAACCTGCTCTCCAGACTCAACATCTCTCTTTGTATTCATTGGCAAATCAATTTACTTGGTCAGAGCAAAAATGTGGAGTCATCCTCATACGTTATATCTAATCCACCAGCAAGCCCTGCGGACACTAACATTTAAACCTGACCGCTTCTCACACCACAGTGCTGTCCCTCCAGTTCCTGTCTGCTGTTCCTGGTCTTCTAATATGGTCTCTCTGCTTCTGGGAGAAAGCTTTTCCGCTAGTCTCACAAAGCATCTCCAGAGAAAGGTCTTCCCTGAATACTTTATCTGAAGTGTCTACCCTGCCCTCCCTTCTCCGTCACTCTCTTTTCCTTATTCTATTTCTTCCTAGCACTTGTCTCTATCTGGCATAATTTGTATTTGCTTACTGTGTGCCCTCACTAACTGTCCCCTTCTTCTTTTCCATCATAAATTCTAGGAGGCAAGGGTAATGTCAGTCTTACATACAATGTCTACTGCACTGTCTAGCACATAGTAGGAGCTCAGAGAAATTATCAAATGAGTATTTAATATCCTAAGAAGAACTGCTCAAACAGAAACTCACGGATCTCCACAAAAACAAATAATTTCAAGGCACAATTCCATACAGAGAAAGCCAAAACAGATCCTAGATAAACAGCTTTGAATATCCGGTTGTTAAAAAGAGAATGCTTGGCTTCTCAGGGTAAAATATCTCAGTATTTTTAAGACAAATCATCAGGTGCTTGCTGTGTTTTTATATTTAATGAACCCATTCAGGTGCTTTCTCATTCGCAAGAGTTGAAGAATGCAAAGGAGTGTTCAGATTTTTACAACTTTGAAGCAGCAACTAATTATAATTTTGAGAAAAAGAATTTTCCCATACCTTCAAATCATCCATGCTTCAAATATTTTAGCACAAATTTCAGCTAGATTTTTGCTTTAAGCATTTTCTCTTTTTTTTCTTTTCTTCATTTGTTTCCACATAATATTTTCTTCTTTGTTTTATCATAGTGGTGGTGATCCTGTGGTGGGGTGCGACGGGGCGACTATTATCAGAGTGTACATGGTTAATATTATCACACTGTTCCCCTTGGATAAGAAATGAGAACCATTATTATCATGAGTCAGGGACAGGCAGAAATTACCCTTTTCAATTCCATGAAATGTATCCTGATACTTTTAACATCAAGGGTTCATGTGTGTTTGAGCCTGGTGTAAACTATGTAACAATCACTCGGGAAATGATTGTTACTAGCATATATAATCACTCCAGTACTCTTGCCTAGAAAATCCAATGGACGGAGGAGCCTGGTAGGCTGCAGTCCATGGGGTCACTACGAGTCAGACATGACTGAGCGACTTCACTTTCCCTTTTCACTTTCACGCATTGGAGAAGGAAATGGCAACCCACTCCAGTGTTCTTGCCTGGAGAATCCCAGGGACGGGGGAGCCTGATGGACTGCCGTCTATGGGATCACACAGAGTCGGACACGACTGAAGTGACTTAGCAGCAGCAGCAGCAGCACATATAATTGTAAGTGCTTCCTCGTTTTGTTGAACATAGAATACAAAAGACTGGATGACTAATTTCAGATTCTCTAAACTGAGTATCTGTACACTTAGTGAGGAAAATTTAGTTTTTATTCCAAAAATAATTGATATCATGACATTTGGGGGTGTTTTAATTAAGGAAAAACATTTTAATATCTAATGATGTGGTACATGGTACAAATATTACCTCAAATACTTCCTCATCATTAAAGAATTTCTGACAATTTGAAATATCTTTAAATGAGCATTATAGACAAATATAAAACAAAAAAACAATAGGCTAGTCCTCACTGCAAAAAGTTACCTACTAAATAATTGTATTAGGATGATTTATAGTCTAATATCCTACTGAAGATAATGAGAAAGTTTTATTAGATTTCTCTTAAAAGTCCATTTTATTTATTATTAATGCACTTACTTAAAAACATATTCCACAAATATTTGATAGAGCATTAAGCTAGTATCCAAATAGATACTTAGAAAACTACAATTCACTCTTTGCCCTAATGATTGTGTGTTTGTGTGTGTGTGTGTGTGTTTAATAGTGCTGGAGGAGTTAACCAGGTGTGCCAAGTGATAATCTGGAAAAAAGACAAAGGTTAAGTAATTTAGTTTAGAAAAGAGTCTGATGCTGGGAGGGATTGGGGGTAGGAGGAGACGGGGACGACAGAGAATGAGATGGCTGGATGGCATCACCGACTCAATGGACATGAGTTTGAGTAAACTCTGGGAGTTGGTGATGGACAGGGAGGCCTGGCATGCTGTGGTTCATGGGGTCTCAAAGAGTCGGACACAACTGAGCGACTGAACTGAACTGAACTGAACTGAATCCTGAAGAAGGAATAATTAATTATGCTGTGTGTGTGTGTGTGTGTGTGTGTGTGTGTGTGTGTGTGTGTTTGTGTGTGTGTGAATGCACTCAGATGCTCAGCTGTGTTCTACTCTTTGTGACCACATGGACTGTAGCCTCCCAGGCTCCTTTGTCAATAGGATTCTCCCAGGAAGAATACTGGAGTAGGGTGCCATTTCCTCCTCCAGGGCATCTTCCCCACCCAGAGATCGAACCTGAGCCTCTTATGTCTCTCTCCTGTGTTGGCAGGTGGGAAGCAGTGAGCCACCTGGGAAGCCCTGTTTAAGCTGGTAAATAACTTAATAAACCACTAAAAGGTGGTTTGTCTTACATTTAACATTTAAGGGCAGCTTGGACTCTGGTTTATTTTAAAATTACGTCAGGTAGAATCTTTGCTTCCATTCAGTGAGTTTTCATGTACTGATGAAAAACATCATGCTTTACTGGAAACTTTGTTCTTGATGAATGACAAGAAAAGACTAATTAAGAGAAACATGGCAAAATATATCACGTGTTTGAATATTGATATATCACTCACTCTGTAAATAATACATTTTGGTGACTTATGGGGAACATTACAAAACATAAATGAGCTTTCTATTTTGATGCAAAAGTTCTAATTAAAGTCTAGTCTGTAAATCATTAATAAGCATTCTTCACACCTTATCTGATTTTAAATTTCCACTCCTTATTTTGTTTTAGTTCACATTAAGGAAATCTTTGATCACATCTGAGATGACTGCTGAACAATTCAGTGCTCTCATATGTATGACATCAGTTACTTTAAGTAAAACAATGTTCAAGTTGATGGGAATAGAAAGTATTTTTTATAGTTAAAAATGTAAGTGACAGTTGATAAAATAACATGTATAAAATACCATGGTTATCCCTTAAGATGATATTTTAACACTAAGTGAATGTAAAATGACTTATAAATTCACCCATCTTCAAAAAATTTAGTCTACTAAAGTTAACAGTAATCCAATGTAGAAAGATATAAGAGCAAGTTACATATAATGCTGCAGAAACATCTGACCACATGGATTTACTGTCAATCAGGAAGAGCAGGTACATGTGACTGAAAAGGTGACTTTGAAGCTGGGTCCATACAGAAGGCTTTTGAGTTTGTTCATGCTGGAGGAAGGCAGGGAGAGGGCAGAAGCCCAGAGAGGGAGTTCATTCCAGGAAGAAAACGGAAACAGCAGAAGCAGAGGCACAGAAGGAGAGAATCCAGATGTGATCCTAGGAAATAGCAAGGAATTTATCAACTAATAAAAACATAGGATTGCGTGACAAGAGGCAAGTTCACCAAGAAAAAAGAAAACGGACTCTTATGCTGGAGTGTCTTGCATATCTTAGTAAGGAATGTGGACTTCAGCCATTGATGACTCCTGAATTTACCTGCCATTCCAGTTAACTCTGGGCTACCCTGGTGGCTCAGATGGTAAAGAATCTGCCTGCAATGCAGGAGACCAGGGTTTGATTCCTGGGTTGGGAAGAGCCCCTGGAGGAGGGCATGGCAACCCACTCCAGTATTCTTGCCTGGAGAATCCCATGGACAGAGGAGCCTAGTGGGTCGCAGAGTCAGACACGACTGAAGCGCTTAGCCCGAACGTACACAAAACAGTTGGCGGTATTCTGAAGTCGTAATGCTCTAGTTTGCAGACCTTTGATTAGTGTTTTTGGTTTGTCTTCTAACCTCATCTGCCACCCTCTCACTCCCGCATTCCCACCCTCGTTCCTGTGCTCCATCCACATAGCACGGCTCCTCCATGTATTCCACAGCATACATGGATGGAAAAAATAAATCGTTTGACCTAAGAAAGAAATGGAAAATTTTACTGGAGCCAAATTAAGGATTATAGCCCAGGACAGCCTCTCAGAAAGCTTCGAGAACTGTCCCACCTGTTAGAGGTCAAAGCACCAAGTTTCTGAGGCAGAGGACTGGCTGTACATTAAATGGCATTATTATTGACAGTTTATACAATCTAGCAAGTCATGGGTCACAGGTCATCATGGCCCCTTATAAGATTAAGAAGGAATGTTATCTTTTAGGGAGCTGTCTTGTCGGTGCTAGGAAAATGTTGCTGTTCATGGCTGAGCAGGTATTTCTGCCGATGGGGAGGCTGGGTTGATGCATAACACAGATACAGAAGGCACAGTAGAGGGGAGATCGGGGGCCCAAGGGCACAGAAAGCTTTTATGCTTCAATTTTTCTTGTCTTGCCATAAAAGATGAATTTTACTTCACAGTGTCCTTCTATTTCATGACTCTGCACTTTTTATATGATGCCCATAGGTCCCATGGAGAAGGCAATGGCACCCCACTCCAGTACTCTTGCCTGGAAAATCCCATGGACGGAAGATCCTGGTGGGCTGCAGTCCGTGGGGTCGCTAGGAGTCAGACATGACTGAGCGACTTCACTTTGACTTTTCACTTTCATGCACTGGAGAAGGAAATGGCAACCCACTCCAGTACTCTTGCCTGGAGAATCCCAGGGACGGCGGAGCCTGGTGGGCTGCCTTCTATGGGGTCGCACAGAGTCGGACACGAGTGAAGCGACTTAGCAGCAGCATAGGTCCCATATCTACTCCTGTTCAGCCCTCCACTGACCCTTGTTCCCTTGGATATCCGTGTATCGCTCAATACCAGGTTCTAGAACCTGCGTCTCTAACTTTCTCAAACAGAGTAAGGCACTGTTTCCTTTGTGCTGCTTCTAGATCACGTGCCTGCCACTACTGAAGCATTCATCACTTTGAAATTCTTTGTTTTCCTGTCTTAGCCTCCTGCTAGACTCTGCGATCCCCAATGTGAAGCACAAAGCTGGTACAGAAGCTATCACAGCAATCTACCTTAATTAGGTTGATTATTTTTTTAAACCAGACACAGCTGCCATTTAAAACTTGCAGGATGCCCCTCCTTGAGGCTTATCTTTGGTTGGAAAGAAGCACTTTAAATGCCCCTTCTCATTAAATAAAATGTAATCAGGCAAAGATTGCCTGGGAAACAAGACAGAATAGGGCCCCTTTTTAAGAAACAGTAAATAGTACTGCCACTCCAAATGGATCTGTCACTTGGGGAAGGACAAGACTTTGTCTAGAGCAAAGGAATACCCTGGATGGAAAAGAAATAAGTCATGTACTTCAGTGAATCGTTCCATTTAGACTGAGATGGTCTCAACCAAGATCTATGGCAAGAATGAAATGCGAACATGTAACAGAAAGTGAGGGAAGGGTCTGCACTGTAACCTGGAGTCCAGACTACGATGAAGATGGAAGGTAAACCTAATTCCAGGACACACTATAGATGAATCAGAAACCCTCCCTCCCCCTCTTTCTTCCTAACACGCTGGACTTAGTCCAGATGTAGGGGCACTATTTCTTTACATCATAACTACTACAACTTCTATAGGGATCTTGGCTGATAATCACATTAGAATAGTAGGTCCTGTTTGGAACAATTCTACAGGCAAAAACAGCAGTGAGTGAAAATCAAGAGACACTGGAAGATTGACCATATTATCCTAGACTGTATCATTACAAAGTATTTAAAGATAGAATTGGCTCATTAAGTTCCCATGGTTATCAGATCATTCAGGGAAAGAGGACAGGCCCCAAGAGAAAGATACTAGTATTCCTTGCTAACCTAATATTTGATCCTGAGGTGGCTGTATTTTGAAAAATAAGTTTTGTGACTTTCTTTGTGCCCCAAGCAACTCATATCAGTCGCGGAATAAATAGTCATCAAAGATTTTTTTTTTTTCCCATTTACAGACTGCCAAGCTCAGGTTTGTACTTTAGGAAGATTACTCTGACCAGAAAATGGGTAAGAATAGAGAAAGAAAGACTGGTTAGGAAACTTGGTAAGACTCCTGATTAGAGCTTAATTACAGCTCTGTTGGATTCACGGGGGAAAGGAGTTAAATAATTTGGAGAGAAGATGGACAGGTCCTAGAAATTCATTCAATAAATGTGGTAAATGAGGTATCATATAGCTCTTATGTATTTAGCCAGAGTAACTGGAAAAATGTTGGAACAATTAACAAAAAGTAGAAAACATGCACACAAAAAATTAGGAGGCACCAAAAAAATTAGGAAGTTCAAAAGGTGACATTGGTGTGGTAGAGAAGACAGATAATGAACCTGAAATAAGTATGCAGGTTTGAGGCGGTGGTGATACATGTGTACACAGAGCAGTCAGCCCAGAGGTTTTCGAGAAGTTATCACAGTCACTTGGTGTGGTTTGTCTGTCTGCTTATTGCAGAGATTTCTGTTAGTTGGAATTTTTAGATTACATGTTACATACATTATGATTGATTAAGCAGGCAACACATTTTGATTTCCTCACAAAGCTGTAAACTACTGTTGATTATAATGCTATCATAAACAGAAAATAGCAGGAAAATAATGATTGCAAACCAGTAGTGAGCATGAAAATAAAGCCTGTTTTCTTGTGCAACAGCTGCTTTGCATAGCTTTGTGCTTCCTATGTCAACAATTTTTTAAGTGCTTAGTTGTATATATAAATCCTAGGGAAAATCCCATGGATGGAGGAGCCTGGTGGGCTGCAGTCCATGGGGTCGCTAGGAGTCAGACACGACTGAGCGACTTCACTTTCACTTTTCACTTTCCTGCATTGGAGAAGGAAATGGCAACCCACTCCATTGTTCTTGCCTGGAGAATCCCGGGGAAGGGGGAGCCTGGTGGGCTGCCATCTCTGGGGTCGCACAGAGTCAGACACGACCGAAGTGACTTAGCAGCAGCAGCAGCAGCAGGGATAACAGGAATTCTGGCAGTGGGGGAGGGGCAACACAAAACAAGTCTGAATTAAATCAAACCTGGATTTACTTGATTTTATGGCTTCCTTGGAGCTCAGATGGTAAAGAATCTGCCTGCAATGCGGGAGACCTGGGTTCAATCCCTGGGTTGGGAAGATCCCCTGGAGGAAAGTATGGCAACCCACTCCAGTATTCTTGGCTGGAGAGTTCCCGTGGACAGAGGAGCCTGGCGGGCTATAAGGGGTCACAAAGAGTCAGACATGACTGAGGGACTAAGCACAGCCCATATCTATTTTATAGCCATATACTTACTGCCATTTTTTTAAGAACATGCAGGAAAACTTACTTTTCTATATGACTAAAAGTTTTTAGCTTCAAAATTTTTCAATTGAAATATTGGTTTAATTGGTGTACTTCATTAATAATGCATGGCTTCTTAGGAATACAACTCTGATGTATGGTCAAGAGATTTTATAATGTCCCACCCAGACCTACTGAATCAGATTACCTAGGGGATAATGTCTTTAAAAACTTCTGGAATGAGAAACAGAAATCATTGACAGGAGTTGGTGCAGGATAAGTTCCCAGGGGTTCTGGGGTACATGCAGGATAGGTGTGACTATTAGAGAACAGAGGACAGAAATTTGGAGGGAAGCCTATGTTTCCACATGCATAGCAATTTAAAAAATTACATTACTTCATGCAATTCTTCATCTGTCAGGAAGGGATCAGAAGAGAAGGTTCTAAAACAGATGGGGGTCAGAAGAAATTGTGTGCTGGCTCTGGCGGGTGAGACTGTTTCTCTGTTATGCATACAATCCTGGTCAGTATGTATGAATATTATGATCCAGAACTAAAAGAAGACTTAGAAGGAGGCTAAAGGGGGATTTGCTTCTGTTCAGTTACATTTAATCAGTACTGTTAAATACTGATATGAATGATCACTAGAAGGGAAGAATCTAGGTCATCCCGGGCCCAGAAGGTTGGGCTATCCAAGTACAAGGATCCAAGATACGAGTGAGAAGGGCGCCCTCTGTAGGTGGTACACGATCAAAGCAGGCATCAAATCAAACCTTCCTTCTCAGAAATTCTACTAGTTATAATTTGGCCATTCAGATATGACCTAAATCAAATCCCTTATGATTATACAGTGGAAGTGAGAAATAGATTTAAGGGACTAGATCTAATAGACAGAGTGCCTGATGAACTCTGGATGGAGGTTCGTGACATTGTACAGGAGACAGGGACCAAGACCTTCCCCATGGAAAAGAAATGCAAAAAAGCAAAATGGCTGTCTGAGGAGGCCTTACAAATAGCTGTGAAAAGAAGAGAGGCGAAAAGCAAAGGAGAAAAGGAAAGATATAAGCATCTGAATGCAGAGTTCCAAAGAATAGCAAGGAGAGATAAGAAAGCCTTCCTCAGGGATCAATGCAAAGAAATAGAGGAAAACAACAGAATTGGAAAAACAAGAGATCTCTTCAAGAAACTTAGAGATATCAAGGGAACATTTCATGCAAAGATGGGCTCGATAAAGGACAGAAATGGTATGGACCTAACAGAAGCAGAAGATATTAAGAAGAGGTGGCAAGAATACACAGAAGAACTGTACAAAAAAGATCTTCATGACCAAGATAGTCACGATAACGTGATCACTGACCTAGAGCCAGACATCTTGGAATGTGAAGTCAAGTGGGCCTTATAGAGCATCACTATGAACAAAGCTAGTGGAGGTGATGGAATTCCAGTGGAGCTATTTCAAATCTTGAAAGACGATGCTGTGAAAGTGCTGCACTCAATATGCCAGCAAATTTGGAAAACTCAGCAGTGGCCACAGGACTGGAAAAGGTCAGTCTTCATTCCAATCCCAAAGAAAGGCAATGCCAAAGAATGCTCAAACTACCGCACAATTGCACTCATCTCACACACTAGTAAAGTCATACTCAAAATTCTCCAAGCCAGGCTTCAGCAATATGTGAACCGTGAACTCCCAGATGTTCAAGCAGGTTTTAGAAAAGGCAGAGGCACCAGAGATCAAATTGCCAACATCCGTTGGATCATGGAGAAAGCAAGAGAGTTACAGAAGAGCATCTATTTCTGCTTCATTGACTATTCCAAAGCCTTTGACTGTGTGGATCACAATAAACTGTGGAACATTCTGAAAGAGATGGGAATCCCAGACCACCTGACCTGCCTCTTGAGAAACCTGTATGCAGGTCAGGAAGCAACAGTCAGAACTGGACATGGAACAAGAGTGGTTCCAAATAGGAAAAGGAGTGCGTCAACGCTGTATATTGTCACCTTGCTTATTTAACTTATATGCAGAGTACATCATGAGGAACGCTAGGCTGGAAGAAGCACAAGCTGGAATCAAGATTGCCGGGAGAAATATCAATAACCTCAGATATGCTGATGACACTACCCTTATGGCAGAAATTGAAGAGGAACTCAAAAGCCTCTTGATGAAAGTGAAAGAGGAGAGTGAAAAGGTTGGCTTGAAGCTCAACATTCAGAAAACAAAGATCATGCATCTGGTCCCATCATTTCATGGGAAATAGATGGAAAAACAGTGGAAACAGTGTCAGAGTTTATTTTTTTGGGCTCCAAAATCACTGCAGATGCTGATTGCAGCCATGAAATTAAAAGACGCTTACTCCTTGGAAGGAAAGTTATGACCAACCTTGATAATATATTAAAAAGCAGAGACATTACTTTGCCAACAAAGGTCCATCTAGTCAAGGCTATGGTTTTTCTTCGTGGTCATGTATAGATGTGAGAGTTGGACTGTGAAGAAAGCTGATCGCTGAAGAATTGATGCTTTTGAACTGTGGTGTTGGAGAAGACTCTTGAGAGTCCCTTGGACTGCAAGGAGATCCAACCAGTCCATTCTGAGGGAGATCAATCCTGGGTGTTCATTGGAAGGAATGATGCTAAAGCTGAAACTGCAATACTTTGGCCACCTCATGCGACAAGTTGACTCACTGGAAAAGACTGATGCTGGGAAAGGTTGGGAGCGCGAGGAGAAGGGGATGACCGAGAATGAGATGGCTGGATGGCATTACCGACCCTGTGTACATGAGTTTGAGTGAACTCCGGGAGTTGGTGATGGACAGGGAGGCCTGGCGTGCTGTGATTCACGGCGTCGCGGAGAGTCAGACACGACTGAGCGACTGAACTGAACTGATACTTTGGCCATCTGATGCAAAGAACTGACTGACTGGAAAAGACCCTGATGCTAGGAAAGATTGAAGGCAGGAGGAGAAGGGGACGAGAGAGGATGAGATGGTTGGATGGCATCACCAACTCAATGGACATGAGTTTGAGTGGACTCTGGGAGTAGGATATGACTGAGCAACTGAACTGAACTGATGTATAATATAAGATCAGTAATTGTTACGTGAAATAGTCCTTTATTAATCTATGATTACTTTCAATTTTTTTTGTTTCCTGATGATTACAGAACCTAGTAACTACACAGCATTTTAGTCAAAGTGATGAGGATTTAAAAATTACTCTAAGCTACTGAAATTTTCTGGTGTGAAATTGGTAAACTGAGCAAAGACACAACAAAATTTCTGAACTGTTGATAAGAAAAATAACACTGGTAGCTATTTGCAAGTATTTTAATGAGCAAACTGAGTCTTAAATTGGTATTTGATAAGTTATTTGCATTTTTATAAAAATCAATAAAATGAATGAGCAGTTATAGTTTACAAAGGTATTTTAAAAGGAATTTTCCATATTTAGCAATGACCTTCCAAACTGCCTCAAAAAGAAAGCAGAATCTGTGATTGATCACAATTTTATACATGAAGAAACTGAGGCTCTGTGACGGTGAGAGATTTATTTGCTGAGGGTCACTAAGCTAACGTTTTGGAGCTGTAACTTGGCTGATTCCAGGTAAGAGCTCCGCCCATGACCACACGCCGACCAACTTTGGGATGTGGAGCAGAAGCACATCTACTCCAGAAAGCTGGAGTTTTTTTCAGAAAGCTTCTGCTGTACCAAACTGGGTCTTACCTGGCGGCTCTACTTGCAATACAGGAGACCCAGATTCGACTCTGGGTTGGGAAAATCCCCTGGAGAAGGAAATGGCAACCCACTCCAGTATTCTTGCCTGGAGAATCCCATGGACAGAGGAGCCTGGGGGGCTGCAGTCCATGCAGTAGAAAATTACGGAAGGTCAATATGTCCTTGTTTTAAAAGTACATTTCCTATTTTTAACACAATAATCCTTCATATGCTTGCTTCTTTTATCATGAAGATATAATATTTAAGGATTAATAACCAGCAGGCTGAAATCTATTGAGAGTTGGCAGCAAATTTATGATGTTCTCAATCCAAAGGGATTTTTATGGTCTTAACACATATCCAGATGTAGTTTTAAAATCAGGGAATGAAATAAAGTTTAAAGTTTAGCACTGACACAGGAAAAACTAGTGTTGGGGAACTGCCCTATCTTCTATTTAAAGATAACTACCCTTTAAAGGAAATTGGAGGTTTTCTTAATGAGATCATCCTCCAATAAAATGATGGGTCTTTACATTTTCTTTTGAATAGTGATTCTCCATGATACAAATTGAAGGTATTCATGGATGGCTTATTAATCTTAGAGTCAATTGCTTTTTAAGGAACCTGACAATTAAATCAGGCTGATATTCAGACTGAGAAATCGCTTATGTTTTAATTCAGATTTTACGACAATAGATAGAAATGTTGTACAAGCCAGGTTCTCAAATATGCCTACAATTCTGAAATTAAACTTGGCTTCAAGATGTGCTAAGTGCCAAGTATAATAAGGCAGTGTTGTTTCAGGGAAAATCTGAAATATTAGAAAGAAAGTTATGTGTTGAGTTATGACAAAGGTAAGTAGTATTCAACTGGAAATCTTGCTGTATATACAATACTGTATACTATAGACCACAAAATAGAACTCCATCTTACCATTTAAGTCTCATATTGGAAAAAAAAAAATATTTCATTCTAAAATAATAGGTACAAAGAAAGTATAAGTGACCCATTAAAATTCCTTGGGATAACTATAGATCTCAGGGTGCATGTGTGTGTGTGTTAAAACCCAGCCACAGTATAGATGCTAAACTATCAGTATCAGAAGATCAATTTACCTAAGAGTAAAATTAAAATGATTTCTCAGTGCTGTTTATCCATGTGTAAAATTGTAAACATATCTGAAAAAATATTAAGAATTTTGTATATTCTATTCACAAAGGAAATTATCAATAATGGACACAGTTAATATTTTCTACTTGAACTTTCTATTTATTTAGTTGAAGGTTAGAGGTGGATTGGATTAGCCTTGAAAGCAGGGATGAAAAGTGGACTGTAATTGTATCTTCTGAACTTCATATACTTCTTGTAAACTTATAAAATATAACTATATTAATAAAATAAAAAATCTATTTTCTCTTTTTAGAACAAATGGATATTAAAATTGGGCTTCTAAAAATCAATTTCCTTTTAATATTTTGAATCTGAAACTATAATTTCCAAACAATTAAAAAATTCCATTTGTTTAAGTTTTACTCAAATAGTATGAAATAATATATTGTTGAATACAAAAGTTAAAAGTTTTAATAAGTTCCAAGAATCCGCCTGCATTGCAGGAGATCCGGATTCATATCCCTGGGTTGGGAAGATACCCTGGAGAAGGAAAAGGCTACCCACTCCAGTATTCTGGCCTGGAGAATTCCATGGACAGGAGAGCCTGGTGGGTTACAGTCTATGGGGTCACAAATAATTGGAGACAACTGAGTGACTAATACACACACAAGAATATAAAAATATTTTGACATTAAAAAGTATATGCAAGTGCTGATGGGACTACAAATGGTGCAACTGTTTTTGGAAAACTGGCAGTTCCTCAAAAGATAAAACATCGAGTTATCATATAAGCCGGCAATTTTATTCCTAGGTATCAACCCAAGAGAAATGGAAACATATGTTTATACAAAACTCGTATATTAATGTTTATAGCAGCTTTATTCATAATAGTTAAAAAGTGAAAACAACCCAAATGTGTCCTTCAACAGAAGAATGGATAAACAAAAATGTGATGCATCCATATAAAGGAATATTATTTGGCCATAAGAATGAATGAATATTGATGTATACTATAACATGGATGAACCTTGAAAACATGATGCCAAGTGAAAGCAGTGAGTCACAAAGGACCAAGTGCTGCATGATTCCATACATATGAAATGTCCAGTTCAGACAAATCTATAGAGATGAAACAAACAGCATCTCTCTAGTGTCTCTAGGCAACCGGTGGTTGCCTAGGGCTAGGAAGGAGGAATGCTGGGGAAAAAATGACAATTGACCACTAACATGCACGGAATTTCTTTTTAGGGTGAGAAAATGTCCTAAAACTGATTTCAGTGATGGTGCTACAACTGTGAAAAAGGGGGGATCAATAGCAACCTCTTAAAAACTAATTGGTGCAAATAAATCATGTTTCTTCAAAAAAGACTTGCACACTTACCATATACAAAGATATTTAAATCTAGCATGTTTATAGGAGTAAAAAAAAAACCAATTTACAGTACTCCAGTTCTTCAGGAACTGAGAATATGAATGAATATGCAGGATATTATTCATGTTCAGTAGAACATTTCGACTGAATTCATTATAGTTCTTTGACTACAAAAGGAAAACATTACCAGGCTTTAATAGATCTCCTTGAGTTTTTATATCAAAATAAATCAATACATAAATAAACATTAAAAACATGTAAACATATCAAAATATATCTGATCATCTGAAGAGTAATTCACTAACAAGCACATAGCTAGCATGTATCAGCTGACTATCTGAAGTCATATATCCAAGCCTTCAGGAAACAACAGAATGCCTCTGAGGGATTCAGTTCAGGATTGTGTCCACTGCGTGTTTTCATCTCACAGATAATCCATTCCAAGTAAAGTATTAATATAAAAATCACCCTGCTACAACATCAAAGAAGAGGACTAAACAAAGATCAAGCAAAGGTATTTGGCAATCCACTGTGCCAGTGGATGGGGACTTAGTTTAGCAACTGCGTTTGTATACACTCTAATCCAGGCTGAACATCTGGACTGCTGATCAAGCTCAACACTCACGTGACTGGGAGAATTTTGGCATAAACACAGACAGTGTTATGTATACGGGTCCCTTTTGCAGCCTGATATCTATGTCATGGAAATTAAACATGAATTTATGCAAAAAGAGAGTATATCAGTACATACGTATGGTATTTAGAGATTGCCTTCTCGCCATTATTGTAGTATGCTCTGGGGAATTAAAAATGCATGATGATATGTATTTATAAAAAACATGCAAAAGAGATACAATATGTTCTTTAATCATCATTATAATAGATACCCTCACGTATTATTTTCCTTCATGATTTTAGCCCTAAACACATTATAAAATATTTAATCAAATATCTACAACACTAAAATTTTACTTGCTTTGTTTTCCCCTCTGCCTCTTCTTCACCTATAATTTTAAGTGACTTAAAATTATAAGGATAATTGTATTTCCTTATATAAGGAATATATTACATACTATATATTTCCCTATATTATAAGGAAAATTATAAGGATCAGACTTTCCTTTTTCCATGCCAAGGAGCTCTGACAACAAATCATTTCACACATGGAATAGACGAACGGTGGGCTCTTTTTTAGATTTTTGAGATATCCAAAATTAACCACTAAAGTAAATTTGGGGACTCTTTTGAGATCATGGAACATTCTGCATCACCCACAAATTTTTTGGAAATTCAGCCTTCACTGAAGCCAGAATTAGAGTTGACCACGTGGGACGATTTTTTTTTCAAGAAGCCCTCAAGTCAAACACCTTTGTCTGTGTAACAGTCAGTGTTGTTAGCTACCAACAGATGAAATCACTTCTAAGTAGTTAAGCAGAAAGATGATGGATAAAGATGTCAGGCAGCTCTTTGAATCTGCAGGAGGGCCAGAGAGCCTGGCTTGGAGGCTGCACAGTCAAGAACCATAATTCTACTCCCACCATTGATAAATGGCACCAGCACAGATACCAACAGCTGCAGCAGTTGCTGGATGAGGCCACCACAGACCACACTGCCCACACTGCTGAGGGTGAGTCCTGGACAGCACTACTAGAACCTCGGCCACAGGCAGCTCTGTAAACTGAGTGCCTCCACCATGGCTCTGAGGCTTCCCAGGTAGCACTAGTGGTAAAAAAAAAAAAAAAATTGCATGCCAGTGGAGGAGACACAAGAAACACAAGTTCCATCCCTGGGTGGGGACGATCCCCTGGAGTAGGAAATGGCAACCCGCTCCAGTATTCTTGCCTGGAAAATTGCATGGATAGAGGAGCCTGGTAGGCTACAATCCATGGGGTCGCAAAGAGTCAGACATGACTGAGTGACTGAACATAAACACACGCACACACACACACCATGGCTCTCACGCAAGTGGATTCGACAGTACCAGTGCCATCAGCTCCTAGTTCAAGTCTGGAATGGTCTGCCCTCCACTAATGGCAAGGAAAGATGGGAGTCCTGGCTGCTCACTTCCTTGCAGGAGATGAGCTCTCAAAAGGTGGTGGTGGTGTTACCAAGCTCAAGCTCGCTCTGCTCGCTGCACGATAAGTCAATAAATCTGAGAGACAAGGGGTTGAGACAAGAAAGGGACTTCATTCAGGTAAGAGGCTGACTGAGAAGATGGCAGGCTAGCACCTCAAAATAACCCTCTTGTGGGGTCTGGATGCTAGGTTCTTTTGTAGAGTCAGAGAGAAAGTGTAGGGTAAGGGAGTTAGAGAAGGCGAGGTTCGGAAAAAGAACCAGACCAGCACTTTACAGGAACAGATCACCTTTAATGAGATGAGAAGGGGCAGCAGTCAGATTAGTGAGCTGCTGCACTAACCCAAGAGAAGAGTAAGTACATATAGGCATATATGTGGAAAGCTACTGTTTTGAGGGGGCCTGTCCTGGAGAATCCCAGGGACGGGGGTGCCTGGTGGGCTGCCGTCTATGGGGTCACACAGAGTCGGACACGACTGAAGTGACTTAGCAGCAGCAGCAGCAGCAGTTCTTCTCCAAGGTTGTTCAGAGTAGTTATCTCTTAAATGGCTGGGGCAAGGAATTCTGGAGATTAGCCAGAGGCTGGACTGGCTGGGAGCTGGGCAAATCAACCTTAAAGTCCATTTTGTTTTTCCTTCGGGTGAGAGAGTTCTTTGTTTTGCATAGAATGGTGGGGAGGACCTGGAGGGGAGTTTTAATTCCAGGTTATTTTGAGCCATGTAACTTTCCTTCAGAAAGCAGCGATGAGGAACTAGAGACAAAAGGCAGAATAGAATGGGAGAGGCAGTGGGAATTGAAGTGAAAGGGTCTTCGGTCTTGTAAAACATCTCCAAGGGAATGGCCAGCCTTTGGAAGGGCTGTGTTAATCTCTTCTGTTCACAGGTGGGCAGGGTCAGATAATCTCTTTATAAGCTAAACAAAGGCACTTTTTTTTTTTTTGCAGTCCGGTGGAGGGGCAGTGTCCTTTGAGGCAAGCCATTAACTATGATTATAATAACAAAAGCAAGTCAAAGAAACAAGTTTCCAAAATGGAGTAAGAACTGGCTTCTTCTCCACAACAGTGGGGGAAACACTGGCCAAAAGTGCTGGATGGCCTAACAGCCTAAAATATTCAACAGGATGTGAAAACGTTGCTTTTCAGATTCCTGGTGGACCATGGCTTTCTGTGCTCTGAAAATATAACTTCTGTGATAGGTGGAGAGGGTTGGAGAAGCAGATTCAGAGGGTTGGAGAACAGAAACAGTGTTCCTTCCCAACACTGCTGTTCCCTTACACGTAATTCTTTCGTATGCATGTTTACTTATAGATTATGTTCAGCATCATAAAATTTCAGTGCCAATACATGAAATTTGATAATAAATTTGTGATACACAATTATAGAGAGAGAAATAGGGGAAGTTGAAACTATGGCAGAAAAGTTGATGTGACTGTCTTCCTCATATGCCTGGAATGCTTCTGGAAATAAAACATAATTACTCAACTTAAAAAATTTGGCACTTTCATAAATTCATGGTTATAAAAAACAAACAGTTTCTCAACATCATTTCTCTCCTGTTTGTTTTCCTTTTCTCAAAAACACCCCTCTCTCATGGTGACTATTTCAAGCTTTATCTATTTTCCTTGAATGTCCATCTCATCCTGCCCAGGGCAGATAAGCACCTGATTCTCTGGCTATCATTCTCTTTCCCTCTAGTGATGATAGAGCCTGAGACCCTCTTGCCCGAGACTAATCCCGCCGTGCTCTGGACCCCACCTTCCCCCACTTTTTCGTGGGTCCCCACCATCATTTATTTCACTGTGTCGTGGGTTTGAAAACTCTACCTCTAATACTGGCTATTCCTCCTCGGCATGGAGACATGCTCAAGGCTCTCACATTCTCAGAAACATCTTTCTTCATCCAGAGGTCTGTCTTCCTGTTGGTACCAAGTTTTTCATTGCCCTTACAGCCCCATTTTTTTCCCACAAGTTTCCTGGACTACCTCTATTATCTCACTCTGCAGGCCCTCTTCAGCCCCTGAGATCCCCCGTATAGCTCCCAGAAGTCAGCAAAGACTGTGAGAACTGAATCTAATAGTTCCTGGCTTTTATCTTCGTTGACCACTCAGCAGCTTTGAGGCTGTTGACACCACTTTTCTCCTCATTTCTCTGAAACCAGTCTCTTCGTCCTCCCCTCCTTCTCTGGTCTCTTCTTCTCAGGCTGCTTGGAAGACTTTAACCCACCTACCTCTCAATGTCATTATTCCCCAGCCTTAGTCTTTGACCTCACATTTTTTTTTCTCTTCACACCTCAATGGGCATCTGCATTTCCTCTCATGATTCCAAACATCGTCTAAATAATGACGACTCTAAAACCTGCATCTTCTCCCTCATCTTCTAAGCTTCCAAGCTCTAGGCCCATGTTTCTGACACCTTGTTTCACATAGCCTCCTGGAATCACCGACTCAGAAAGCTCAGACTGAGCTCGCAGTTCCTCCCTCAAAGCTGCCTGCTGCCACAGCCGGCTCTCTTCCTTAAGGAAGCATTGTCCCAGCTGACCCAGCCAGAAAACTGCCATTACCCTTCACTCATCGAGATTTTCTCACTCCTCATATCCAGCCATTCATGAAGCTCTTCCCGCTGACTTACCTCTTCAGTATCACTCAGCACTGTTCATCTCTCCATCCCTCAAGTTTCACTCCAGTGTATGCCATGACTGTCTCGTGTCTGCATCTGGAGGGCCACCCAGCTTCAGTATTTCCCCTGCCTCCAATCCCACCCCATCCAGTACACTGTCTACATTGCAGCCAAGGGGGCCTTTCTAGTATCCACATATGCCTGCTGGCTTCTCTGTCCAACGTCTCTTACTGCTACCCCACAGGCTCCAAGGATAAAGTCTAAACTCTCTAATACGTTTTAAGATCTTCCGTTGACCTTGCTCCTGCTTGCTTTTTCAGCCTTGTTTCTCACAATGCTCCAGCCACTGTAGCACTGTTTCTGTTGGCCATTACACCTGGGCACATGTAAACAGTGACCCAAATAACTGAACTGGTAGGAGGAGTGACATTATTACAGTAAATCCTCTACACTGGAAACTTTAAGTTGCAAACTTTCAAAGATGTAAATGTGCATTTGCATGTCCAGTTGGGAAAATTAGTTCACGTATCTGGAGTATATTTTCATTGCATGCATCCTCTACAAGTGGATCTGCTTTTGTGAACTTTACAGTACTGTATGGAGTACATAGTACAGTATTTTTACCTCAAGTCCATGATGTCTGAAAGTAGGTGTAAAGGCAGAGGTGATGAAGCTGGTATTGATAAGAAGTACCAGCTGTTGTACTGTACTACTGTATGTTTTTCAAGGTAATGTATTCCAAGATGAAAAAATATTTTTATTTTTGTATTTAGTTGACTTATTGGAAAAGACTCTGATGCTGGGAGGGATTGGGGGCAGGAGGAGAAGGGGATGACACAGGATGAGATGGCTGGATGGCATCACCGACTCGATAGACATGAGTTTGAGTGAACTCCGGGAGTTGGTGATGGACAGGGAGGCCTGGCGTGCTGTTGTTCATGGGGTCACAAAGAGTCGGACACGACTGAGGCACTGAACTAAACTGATGTATTATTTGTGTGGAAATTATTATAAATCTATTACAGTACAGTACTGTATAGCTGATTGAGTTAAATGGGTATGAAGGCTAACTTTGTTGGACTTACAGATAAACTAGACTTGAGAAATGGAATATTTCCTGCCATATAAGGGGCCTGCCTGGTGGCTCAGACAGTAAAGAATCTGCCTGCAATGCAGGAGGTCCTGGCTCAATCCTTGGGTAGGGAAGATACCCTCGAGAAGGAAATGGCTATTCACTCCAGTACTCTTGCCTGAAAAATCCTATGGGCAGAGGAGCCTGGCAGGCTATATATAGTCCATGGGGTGGCAAAGATCTGGACGCGACTGAGCGACTAACATATATTACCTGCTATAGCAGTAAACAAGGATGTCACAGTCATCAGAGATTGCAGCCCTCCTACATGAGCTGGTGAGCCCTAAGAGGACTCAGAAGAATACCTGCTCTCTAGCAGCCATCAGACTACAGCCATTTCCAAAGGTAAGCCCTGAAGAAACGAAGCTCAGAATGTGAAAATATGGGATAATGGCTCCAGAATACCTGAGATGCATATGAAGGGAATGATTTCATTAAACCCAGATTCTTGCATCTTCCCATACATAGAAAAGCACTGAATTCCTTAACTTGGGTTATCTGGTTTTCTTTCATTAACAATAATTTTTTAATGTTCAGACTACCTGCCCTTTGTTGCAAAACTTCTATATAACTTGCTCCTCCCCTCACCTTCTCAGAGCAGTTCTCTCAGGGTTACTTGAGATGCTGTCTCCTGGACTTGAAGTCCTAAAATTCCTATCATATACAACATAATTCTCAACTTTTAGGTTGTGAATATTTTTTAAGTTGACAGACTTATGAAAGTGTTCTTGAAACGAAACTCGTTTGTATGTAGGTGAATTGCTGTATCAGGAAATCCAGACGGATATGGTTCAGGGTTACAACTGTAGCTCCTTGATATCATCTACCTCCCAGGTTCTTTATTATATTCTTTTATGCTACCGCCCACAGGCTGCCACCCCACTTATTTAACTTATATGCAGAGTACATCATGCATAATGTTGGGCTGGAAGAAGCACAAGCTGGAATCAAGATTGCCAGGAGAAATATCAAGAACCTCAGAGATGCAGATGACACAACCCTAATGGCAGAAAGTGAAGAGGAACTAAAGAGCCTCTTGATGAAAGTGAAAGAGGAGAGCAAAAAAGCTGCCTTTAAACTCAACATACAAAAATCGAAGATCATGGCATTCAGTCCCATCATTTAATGACAAATAGATGGGGAAACAGTGACAGATTTTATTTTCTTGGGCTCCAAAATCACTGTAGGTGGTGACTGCAGCCATGAAATCAAAAGACACTTGATCCTTGGAAGAAAAGCTATGATGAAGCTATACAGCATATTCAAAAGCAGAGACAACACTTTGCCAACAAAGATCCCTAGAGTCAAAGTAATGGTTTTTCTAGTAGTCATGTTCAGATGTGAGAGTTGGACCCTAAAGAAGATTGAGCCCCAAAGAAATGATGCTTTTTACTGTGGTGTGGGAGAAGACTCTTGAAAATCCCTTGGACTACAAGGAGATCAAACCAGCCAATCATAAAGGAAATCAACCGTTGTAAAGACTGATGGTGGAGCTGAAGCTCCAATCCTTTGGCCACCTGATGTGAAGAGCCAATTTATTGGAAAAGACCCTGATGCTGGGAAAGATTGGAGGCAGAAGGAGAAGGGGACAACAGAGGATGAGATAGTTGGATGTCAACTATCGACTCAATGGACATGAGTTTGAGCAAACTCTGGGAGATAGGAAAGGACAGGGAAACCTGGCACGCTTCGGTCCATGGGGTTGCAAAGAGTCGGACACGAATGAGTGACTGAGCAACATTAGCACCTACAGCTCTCCTTCTTATGGTCACCTCCCAGTAACAAGATGACTGCTTCACCTTGAACAATACATTCTCTTTACAGATGGCAGATGAGACAGGAAGCAACAAGGATGAAGAAAGGGTGTTGCAAGGAAAGGCCAATTCTGACTCCATGTTGGAAACTGTTTCTTTAACTTGCTTTTCATTGCTTTTGTTAATATAATCATACTTAATAGCTTTCCTTAGAGGACCCTGCCCCTCTGCCTAACTGTAAACTAAAGTGTCTTTGTTTAGCTCATAGAGAGATAACATGACCCTGCCCACCTGTGAACAGAAGAGATTAACACAGCCCTTCCAAAGGCTGGCCATTCCCTTGGAGACATTTTACAAGACTGAAGACCCTTTCACTTCAGTGTCCCACTGCCTCTCCCTCGCTGTTCTGCCTTTTGACTTTCGTTCCTCATTGCTTCTTTCTCTCTGACTCTCCCAAAGCACCTAGCATACAGACCCCATAAGACAATTATTTTGAGGCACTAGCCTGCATCTCTTGTTTTTCCTATGCTGTTGTTTTCCTCTATTTCTTTGCACTGATCGCTGAGGAAGGCTTTCTTATCTCTCCTTGCTATTCTTTGCAACTCTGCATTCAGATGATTATATCTTTCCTTTTCTCCTTTGCTTTTCGCTTCTCTTCTTTTCACAGCTATTTGTAAGGCTTCCTCAGACAGCCATTTTGCTTTTTTGCATTTCTTTTCGAAGGGGATGATATTGGTCCCTGTCTCCTGTACAATGTCACGAACCTCTGTCCAGAGTTCATCAGGCACTCTATCTATCAGATCTAGTCCCTTAAATCTATTTCTCACTTCGACTGTATAATCATAAGGAATATGATTTAGGTCATATCTGAATGGTCTAGTGATTTTCCCTACTTTCTTCAATTTCAGTCTGAATTTGGCAATAAGGAGTTCATGATCTGAGCCACAGTCAGCTCCTGGTCTTGTTTTTGCTAACTGTATAGAGCTTCTCCATCTTTGGCTGCAAATAATATAATCAATCTGATTTCGGTGTTGACCGTCTGGTGATGTCCATGTGTAGAGTCTTCTCTTGTGTTGTTGGAAGAGGGTGTTTGCTATGACCAGTGTGTTCTCTTGGCAAAACTCTATTAGCCTTTGCCCTGCTTCATTCCATGCTCCAAGGCCAAATTTGCCTGTTACTCCAGGTGTTTCTTGACTTCCTACTTTGGCATTCCAGTTAGAGATTCCAAGGGAATATTTCATGCAAAGATGGGCTCGATAAAGGACAGAAATGGTATGGACCGAACAGAAGCAGAAAATATTAAGAAGAGGTGGCAAGAATACACAGAAGAACTGTACAAAAAAGATCTTCACGACCAAGATAATCATGATAACGTGATCACTGACCTAGAGCCAGACATCTTGGAATGTGAAGTCAAGTGGGCCTTAGAAAGCATCACTACAAACAAAGCTAGTGGAGGTGATGGAATTCCAGTGGAACTATTTCAAATCCTGAAAGATGATGCTTTGAAAGTGCTGCACTCAATATGCCAGCAGATTTGGAAAACTCAGCAGTGGCCACAGGACTGGAAAAGGTCAGTCTTCATTCCAATCCCAAAGAAAGGCAATGCCAAAGAATGCTCAAACTACCACAAAATTGCACTCACCTCACACGCTAGTAAAGTCATGCTCAAAATTCTCCAAGCCAGGCTTCAGCAATATGTGAACCGTGAACTCCCAGATGTTCAAGCAGGTTTTAGAAAAGGCAGAGGCACCAGAGATCAAATTGCCAACATACGCTGGATCATGGAGAAAGCAAGAGAGTTCCAGGAAAACATCTATTTCTACTTCATTGACTATGCCAAAGCCTTTGACTGTGTGGATCACAATAAACTGTGGAAAATTCGGAAAGAGATGGAAATACCAGACCACCTGACCGGGCCTCTTGAGAAACTTGTATGCAGGTCAGGAAGCAACAGTCAGAACTGGACATGGAACAACAGACTGGTTCCAAACAGGAAAAGGAGTATGTCAAGGCTGTATATTGTCACCTTGCTTATTTAACTTATATGCAGAGTACATCATGAGGAACGCTGGGCTGGAAGAAACACAAGCTGGAATCAAGATTGCTGGGAAAAATATCAATAACCTCATATATGCAGATGACACCACCCTTATGGCAGAAAGTGAAGAGGAACTAAAAAGCCTCCTCATGAAAGTGAAAGAGGAGAGTGAAAAGGTTGGTTTGAAGCTCAATATTCAGAAAACAAAGATTATGGCATCTGGTCCCATCACTTCATGGGAAATAGATGGAAAAACAGTGGAAACAGTGTCAGACTTTATTTTTTTGGGCTCCAAAATCACTGCGGATGCTTATTGCAGCCATGAAATTAAAAGACTTTGGAAGGAAAGTTATGACCAACCTAGATAGCATATTAAAAAGCAGAGACATTACTTTGCCAACCAAGGCCCGTCTAGTCAAGGCTATGGTTTTTCCCGTGGTCATGTATGGATGTGAGAGTTGGGCTGTGAAGAAGGCTGATCACTGAAGAAATGATACTTTGAACTGTGGTGCTGGAGAAGACTCTTGAGAGTCCCTTGGACTGCAAGGAGATCCAACCAGTCCATTCTAAGGGAGATCAATCCTGGGTGTTCATTGGAAGGGCTGATGCTGAAGCTGAAACTCCAATACTTTGGCCACCTCATGCGATGAGTTGACTCATTGGAAAAGAGTCTGATGCTGGGAAGGATTGGGGGCAGGAGGAGAAGGGGAAGACAGAGAATGAGATGGCTGGATGGCATCACCGGCTCAATGGATATGAGTTTGAGTGAACTCTGGGATTTGGTGATGGACAGGGAGGCCTGGCATGCTGTGATTCATGGGGTCACAAAGAGTTGGACACGACTGAGCGACTGAACTGAACTGAGCCTGCATCTGGAAATGGACTGGGAAACAGACTCATGGAGGCCACAGACAAAACCTTGTGCACACCAGGTTCCAGGAGCAAGGAGCAGTAACCCCACAAGAGACTGACCCAGACTTGCCTCTGAGTGTCCAGGAGTCTCTGGCAGAGGTGTGGGTCAGCAGTAGCCTGCTCAGGGATGGGGCACTGAGTGCAGCAGTGCATGGGACATTTTGAAGGAGGTCGCCATTATCTTCATTTCCTCCACCATAGTTTGGCCTCAGGTCAAATAACAGGGAGGGAACACAGCCCCGCCCATCAACAGAAAATTGGATTAAAGGTTTACTGAACAGAACCCCTGATCAGAACAAGACCCAGTTTCCCCCTCAGTCAGTCTCTCCCATCAGGAAGCTTTCATAATCCTCTTATCTTTCTCAGTCAGAGGGCAGACAGAATGAAAACCACAGTGACAGAAAACTAACCAATCTGATCACATGGACCACAGCCTTGTCTGACTCAATGAAACTGAGCCGTGCCATGTAGGGCCACCCAAGACGGATGGGTCATGGTGGAGAGTTCTGACAAAAAGTTGGCTTAAAACTCAACATTCAGAAAGCTAAGATCATGACACCTGGTCCCATCACTTCATGGCAAATAGATGGGCAAACAATGGAAACAGTGTCAGACTTTATTTTGGGGGGCTCCAAAATCACTGCAGATTGTGACTAGGTATGAAATTAAAAGATGCTTGCACCTTGGAAGAAAAGTTATGACCAACCTAGACAGCATATTAAAAAGCAGAGTCATTACTTTGCCAAAAAGGTCCTACTAGTGAAAGTTATGTTTTTTCCAGTAGTCATGTATGGATGTGAGAGTTGGACTATAAAGAAAGCTGAGTGCTGAAGAATTGATGCTTTTGAACTGTGGTATTAGAGAAGACTCTTAAGAGTCCCTTGGACAGCAAGGAGATCCAACCAGTCCATCCTAAAGGAGACCAGTCCTGGGTGTTCATTGGAAGGAGAAATGCGGAAGCTGAAACTCCAATATTTGGGCCAACTGATGTGAAGAACTGTCTCATTTGAAAACCCTGTGATGCTGGGAAATATTGAAGGCAGGAGGAGAAGGGGATGACAGAAGATGAGATGGTTGGATCTCATCACTGACTTGATAGACATGAGTTTGAATAAGCTCGGGGCGTTGGTGATGTACAGGGAAGCCTGGCGTGCTGCAGTCCTTTGGGTTGCAAAGAGTCGGACACGACTGAGCGACTGAACTGAACTGAATGGAATGTGCCATCTTCTTGGTCAGCTGGCTCCCTAAATCTATCTCTTCCTTGTCTTAACCTCTTTTCTCTTAGATTTATTGGCTGACCATGCAGCCAGCAGAGTGAGTTTGGACTAGGTAACAAGAATACCTGTGTTAGGAAGGCTAAACCTACTCATAAATTTCCTCAACATCTACCTATGTGTTTAGCAGAGCTCTGTTATGTGGCCCTTAACTCTAAGTCAAATAAGAACAAGTAGCTTTCTGTCTGTTTTTATATGTCTTTTAACCTGGGTATTTTGCTACTTTGAACAAAATGAGAGCTCTGTTAATAAGAAAGAACTAAAAATGCCATTTTGACTAAATAACAGAATTTACCACAGGAAATTTTATGAATCCCTGAAATATTAAAACATTCTCTGTCAGGTCCTTTTTTCATTGTCCCTTGCTGCTGTTTTCACCTGTAACATTTTTTCATAACTCTGATGTACCTGGCTAACTTCTACCTATGCCTCAGGTCTACCCTAAATATCACTCCTTTCAGAATGTATGTTTTGAACCACTGTTGTTTCACTTTCCCTCAGATTGCAAACCAACACTTCCCGTGTACTCTCATGATGGTTGGATTTTTAGACTCTGACATAATTTTCTTTTTACTCCCCAGGCTTTCCCACAAGACTGTCTATTTTGCTCACCATTGTATGTTCAAAGTATGCAGTATATACACTCAGTATAACTTGTTGAATGAATATGAAATACACAGGAATATGTTAGTGATTGGAAGGATGTATATAATATATATATACTATTTATATATGTTTTATATCTATTTAACACAGTATACAGATATTCAGTTCAGTTCAGTCGCTCAGTCATGTCCGACTCTTTGCGACCCCATGAATCACAGCACGCCAGGCCTCCCTGTCCATCACCAACTCCCGGAGTTCACTCAAACTCATGTCCATCGAGTCGGTGATGCCATCCAGCCATCTCATTCTCTGTCGTCCCCTTCTCCTCCCACCCCCAATCCCTCCCAGCATCAGAGTCTTTTCCAGTGAGTCAACTCATCGCATGAGGTGGCCAAAGTATTGGAGTTTCAGTTTTAGCATCAGTCCTTCCAATGAACACCCAGGATCAATCTCCTTTAGATGGACTGGTTGGATCTCCTTGCAGTCCAAGGGACTCTCAGTCTTCTCCAGCACCACAGTTCAAAAGCATCGATTCTTCGGCGATCAGCTTTCTTCACAGTCCAACTCTCACATCCATACATGACCACGGGAAAAACCATTGCCTTGACTAGACGGACCTTTGTTGGCAAAGTAATGTCTCTGCTTTTTAATATACTATCTAGGTTGGTCATAACTTTCCTTCCAAGGAGTAAGCGTCTTTTAATTTCATGGCTGCAATCAGCATCTGCAGTGATTTTGGAGCGCAAAAAAATAAAGTCTGACACTGCTTCCACTGTTTTTCCATCTATTTCCCATGAAGTGATGGGACCAGATGCCATGATCTTTGTTTTCTGAATGTTGAGCTTCAAGCCAACCTTTTCACTCTCCTCTTTCACTTTCATCAAGAGGCTTTTGAGTTCCTATTCACTTTCTGCCATAAGGGTGGTGTCATTTGCATATCTGAGGTTATTGATATTTCTCCCGGCAAACTTGATTCCACCTTGTGCTTCTTCCAGCCCAGCGTTCCTCATGATGTACTCTGCATATAAGTTAAATAAGCAAGGTGACAATATACAGCCTTGACGCGCTCCTTTTCCTATTTGGAACCAGTCTGTTGTTCCATGTCCAGTTCTGACTGTTGCTTCCTGACCTGCATACAGGTTTCTCAAGAGGCAGGTCAGGTGGTCTGGTATTCCCATCTCTTTCAGAATTTTCCACAGTTTATTGTGATCCACACAGTCAAAGGCTTTGGCATAGTCAATGAAGCAGAAGTAGATGTTTTTCTGGAACTCTCTTGCTTTCTCCATGATCCAGATATTAGTAGTTAGAATAGGAAAAAGGAATCCAAAATGGCAGTGGCTAAAAGACAAAGAAAGGGAAAAGCCATCGAAAATGGAACGAAAGAAAATCCAGGGACTGGAGTGAGAACCTCAGGTGAAACAAATACACCCCCTTCCTGGCTAGGCCAACTTGCATAGGGCAGCCTGGTTGGGAGTGGGGTGGGGGTGGGCGGAGGAGGAGACAAAACATACAAAAAGAGGAAGCTAAGAGGGATTGAGGCCTCTCTTTTGGGGCCAGCCTGCCCTCACACCTCCAGGGTTTACTATCCTTTGTTTGCCAAATAAAACTCTGAGTTGTAACCAAGCTATAACACTGGTTCACCATTTTAAATCTTTGTTGTGGCAAGACAGAACCAAGGAAATGACACACTCTCCCACACAGAGATCCAAGGAATTAGAACATACTTGAAGAAAAATATGGGCTGAATCATGTGGGGTGGATCAGTTTTACTCAAAATTAATAATATGTTCTCACTATCCCCTGCCACCACCCCTACAATGTTACTGGCCACTTGCTTGGATGTGTCATTTTTAAGATGTGAGTATATGGAAGACAGATCAATGAGATTCAAAAAAGCTAGCTACTCTGAAGAAATGAATGACTAGAATAAAGATCAGGATTAAAGAATATACCAGATGATGAATCAAAAGAGAGACTGTAATATTTCTCTCTTTCTTTCTCTCATCTTGGCAATGAAAGCTTTCTAATTGGAACATAATAGTTTTATTATCACTTTATGAAGCCTTACTCATGTTTTAAACTATCATAATCAACTTTCAAATGTCATTACACATCCTCTCCAACTTCCCAATGCCTTAGCGTTTAGCAGACAGTAAACAAAATTCTGTTGGATAAAAATGTGCCAGGAAAGTGGCTGGATATGTCAAGAAGCAACAGTTAGAACCAGACATGTAACAATAAACTGGTTCCAAACTGGGAAAGGGGTATGTCAAGTCTATATGTAGTCACCCTGCTTATTTAACTTATATGCAAAATACATCATGCAAATGTTGGGCTGGATGAATCATAAGCTAGAATTAAGATTGCCAGGAGAAATATCGACAACTTCAGATATGCAGATGATACCACTCTAATGGCAGAAAGTGAACAAGAACTAAAATGTCTCTTGATGAGGGTTAAAGAGGACAGTGAAAAAGCTGGTTTAAAACTCAACAGTCAAAAAAATAAGATCTGGTCCCTTCACTTCATGGCAAATAGAAGGGGGGGAAAGCAGAAGCAGTGACAGACTTTATTTTCTTGGGCTCTAAAATCACTGTGGACGGTGACTGCAAACATGAAATTAAAAGATGGTTGCTCCTTGGAAGGAAAGCTATTAAAAAGACAGCATATTAAAAAAGAGAAGACATCACTTTGCCAGCCAAGGTCCATATAGACAAAGCTATGGTTTTTCCAGTAGGCATATATGGATGTAGAGTTGGACCATAAAGAGGGCTAAGCACTGAAGAACTGATACTGGAGAAGACTCCTGAGAGTTCCTTGGACTGCAAAGAGATCAAACCGAGTCAACCCTAAAGGGAGTCAACCCTGAATATTCATTGGAAGGACCGATGCTGAAGCTCTAAAACTTTGGCCACCCGATATGAAGAGCCGATTCATTTGACAAAAACCTGATGCTGGCAAAGACTGAAGGCAAAAGAAGAAGGGGCTGGCAGAGGATGAGATGAATAGAAAGCGTCACTGACTCAATTGGTATAAACTTGAGCACATTTTAGAAGATAATGGAGCACAGAGAAGCCTGGTATCCTGTAGTTAATGGGGTCACAAAGAGTTGGACATGACTTAGTGACTGAACAACAACAACAAAATGTCATTATTCTTCATTTAAGGAGAAAAATGGCGAAACTTAGCTTAGAAATTGTTGTCTAAGGATTTCCATATTGTATTTTGCAGAAGAATAAGACTCCATGCAGGTTTCTCAGGCCTAATTTTTCTACTTTGTAGAATTCTGTATCTTTTTATTAATCCTTATGACATGTATCGATAATTTACCACATCCATCTTCCCTCTTAGGTAAACCTGGACTCCAAAATCTATATGAATTATTTATGAATTAATGCTTTCTGAAAATTGAAGAAAAATTGAAGTGTAAGCTAAAAATTAAGATTGAAGAAGAGTTAATGTTTGCTAACCTCATTCTGATGCTGGGAAAGATTGAAGGCAGGAGGAGAAGGGGACGACAGAGAATGAGATGGCTGGATGGCATCACCGACTCAATGGACATGAGTTTGAGTGAACTCCAGGAGTTGGTGATGGACAGGGAGGCCTGGCGTGCTGCAGTCCTTGGGGTCGCAAAGAGTCGGACATAACTGAGCGACTGAACTGAACTGAACCTCTTTCTAAGTGGGACAGTCATCAGAGAATATGCTTTGGGAAGATAAGCCATATCTCTGAATGAAATAAATACTTTAACTTCCACATTTCACTAACATGAATAATGTAAAACATTACAATGTAAAACATCAAATGATGACATTTACATTTTCAGTGAGCTGATATAATGTTATGAAACATTATTTAAAAATTAAAGAATGTCAAGGCATAAGTGAAGTTAAAAGTCTTCTTGTAAATAAGACATTACTTATTCATTCTTTCTATCTTCATCCAAATTAATCACCTGCTGTGATACAAGGGAGCAAATGTTTGCTTTCAAACCTAGAAACAATATTTTTCTTCTTTTCTCCCTCTAATATTACTTCTTCTCAGATTTACTGAGATATAATTGACATATAACATTGTCAAAGTGAAAGATACATAGCCTGTTGACTTGATACACTTAAATATTGTAAAGGATATCCTTTATAGCCTTAGCTAACACTCCCATGCCATCACATAATTACCATTTCTCTTCTGTAGGTAGAACATTTAAGCTGCTATTCTCTTACCAACTCTCAGTGTACAATGCAGTGTCATTACCATAATCACCATGCTCTATGTCAGACCCCTAGAACTTGTTGATCTTATGACCAAAAGTTTGTACCCTTTAACCATTTTCTCCCTATTTCCTCCACCCAGACCCTGGTGACCACCACTCTGCTCTCTGTTTCTCTACTGTTTTTTTGATTCTGTATTTAAGAGCAACCATGCAGTTCTTTCTTTGTCTAACTTATTTCACGTAACATAAAGTTTTCAAGATAGAACCAACATTTCTTAATTAATCATTTTGTGCACTCTCTGGGGAATAACCTTCACTTCATAACTTTGGTGGATTTCCCCCAAAGGATGATGAGGAAAGCAGCTTTTCTGATTCATACAAGGCTAATACATCCTGTTTCACATTTCTATTTGAGTCATCAGAAACTGAATGAGTGTCCAAAAAAATTGGGGGAAAGTAAACTCCTACATAATAGAGAGTTGCCAAACAGAATTTACATAATTAAAAAAGAAAGAGAAAAAGGAAGGAAGGAAGGAAAGGAAGAGAGGAAGGAAGGAGGGAGGCCTCTCTGTTTCCAGTGGTTTTCCCCAAAATGTTTTTCTTTTACCTTGGCTTTTCATCTATCTCTGAAGACCTTACTATTCAAACCATCTCCAGAATCTATAGATAAGCTGAGTCTGAGCCTGTGTTTGGAAAGATGGTAGGAGGAGTTCAAGCGAGAACAAGTTCTAAACAGCTGCAGGAAATTACTGAGAAAGTCCACAAGCATTAATAGTAGCTACATAGATTGGTTCCTATTGATTTCCTCATAAAAATCTACATTCTAATAGTCTTTGACTTTTCTTTGTTTTTGAGTCATTTCAGTGGGTTATCTCCACACTAGCTCAGAGTCACTGCCAGCTTCACTGGCCGTGGACAGCCCACGTATGTCATTGCTTTTCCACAGAACTTACTAGACCCTAGATCCTACTAGCTAAATGCATTTTGTTGTGCCTTTCTTGCTCTTTAATCAACTCTTTGCTTTGGATTCTGTTCTTTCTCTTCGTCTGTTTCCCATAAACTGAATGTTAAGACCGTCCCCTCACCCCCTCTGACTCTGGCCTCATAAGATGGTACTTCCAACTCAACTCTCATGCCAGAATGTGCTTCCAACTGCGACCAATTTTCGACCAGGGTATGAAGAGCTTCTTGGTTTGTTTCTCCGTCCTCACACCACCATGCTGCTTCTATGAAAGGGAGCAGAGGCTAGCAGAACCTTGCCCCACATTTGTTTTTTTCTTTCTTTTTATTTTTTTGCCACACTGCAAGGCATGTCGGATCTTTGTGCCCTGAAAAGGGATCTAACCTGTGCCCCATGCAGTTTCGTTCTGTTTTTATTTACTTTTTAATTGGCTCTCTAAAAGATAGTATTTGTTTATTTTTAAGGGTGTATTACAACACTGAGATCACAGACAGCTGGTAAGGAACATTTAAGTGAGATTTTTATGATCAGAAAATAAAGGCAATTTCTCTGAAAAGTTAGGATGTGTGTATGAGTGTGTATATGTACACCAGGCTACTCATGATAGCTCATATTCAGAGATGGTTATAGATGTTCAGGAAAAGAAAAGATTTCTTCTGACCTGACCAGAGTCACCAGATCCCTCCAGCCTGATGCTGTCAGGACTTTCAATTCTAGTTGGACAACAGATGTCCTCTCCACACCTTCAGAACTTCATTCCCTGCACGATGTGCCTGGGAAACTGATTCCCAAAATATTACCTTCTCATCTGAGAGTGAAAATTGCTATCATATTGCCTTCTGGACTGTGCTGCACTAATCCAGTTACAATCCATTGCAGCCTGGAGCAACTGCAGGTAAGCCTGGGACCCTGCATTTTCTGGCCCCAGAGCCTCCTTATTTTAGCACTGCAAACCTGTCAGAGTTTATACCCAGGGCACCTTCCAAAACAACAACAGCAGCAGCTATATTGTAAAACCCTCTGGAGCCCTAGCAGCCAGTGTGAAAGAAAGTGAAAGTGTCCATTGCTCAATCATATCTGACTCTCTACATCCCCATGGATTGTAGCCTGCCAGGTTTCTCTGTCCATGGAATTCACCAGGTAAGAATACTGGAGTGGGTAACCATTCCCTTCTCCAGGGGCTCTTCCCAACTCAGGTATCAAACCCAAGTCTCCTGCTGTCAGTTTGCTGCTTCTGCTGCTTCTGCTAAGTCGCTTCAGTCGTGCCGACTCTGTGTGACCCCATAGACGGCAGCCCACCAGGCTCCCCCGTCCCTGGGATTCTCCAGGCGAGAGTACTGGAGTGGGTTGCCATTTTCTTCTCCAATGCATGAAAGTGAAAAGTGAAAGTGAAGCTGCTCAGTCATGTCCGACTCCTAGGGACCCCATGGACTTCAGCCTACCAGGCTCCTCTGTCCATGGGATTTTCCAGGCAAGAGTACTGGAGTTGGTTGCCATTGACTTCTCCGTGCTGCCAGTGTACCAGGGACTAATAGACGTAGCCAATACAGGACAGTACCTGTACTCTGAAAACTTTGCTTTTTTTGAGTCCCATTTGATACTGAATAAGTGAAGCCATCATGAGCATCAAATACACTCCAGTAGTCTACATATGTGAAAATTCCAAGGCCCCCTATGGGATGCTCTGTGTAAAATGGGGACTATATATTTTGGGGAGCAGCCCGTGGCCAGGATTTGCCACTATGGCATTTTAGCCGGCTACTGTGGTTCTCTTAACATATTAAATATGGTTTAGAGGAGGGATAGTGATTTGTATTGTGATATCTATCTCGAGTTAAGTAGTAGTCTAATGCATTATTTAAGCCATTTTCTTCTTCTGGATGACCATGTCAATACTTTTTCTGGATTTTTGTCTCCTTCTTAATGTGTGGTGGTGTTCTGTACCCACACCAAAATGACACATGATCTCTAGCACGTCTTGTCTTATCACCACTCCAGGCATCACCAGTTAAGGTAATCTTCTGATCCCATAAACAGGTCCAGCTCCCTGATTTATGGCTTCTAATTTTTAAAGATGGTGTTCAAATACAGCCAAGTCTGCATTTACCTTTCCACGGGGTACTGTCCGTACAGAAGCAGACCAATCCATAGACAAATGCAAGATCAAATGTGCTCTCAAAGAGGATAAACATCTGTGCAGTTGCCTATTTTCACCCACCGAGTTAAAACCTACAACAGCTCTGTCCAGAACACTTCATACTCTACAGCAATTACAATTCCTGTTTCTCATATTCCATGAGTTCCCCAACTTCACTGATACACTTGAGGCAGTCTGTATCTAAAAGAAAAGATGTGTGCTGTGTGCTCAGTCATGTCACATGACTCTTTGAGACCCCATGGACTGCAGCCCACCAGGCTCCTCTGTCCCTGGAATTCTCTAGGCAAGAACACTGGAATAGGTTGCCATTTCCTACTCTGGGAGATCTTCCTGACCCAGGGATTGAAGACACGTTTCCTGAATCTCCTGTATTGGCAAGCCAATTCTTTTACCTCTGAGCCACTGGGAAGCCCAAAAAGAAAAGATAGGATGGTTAACAATACCTCCAGGATGGCATTTTACCCATAGGCAAAAGGCAGGACACAGCACCAAACTATAGAGAGATCATACAAGGAGTCTTAGCTTCACCTCTCAACACAACCACTCTTTACAATCACATGTCTCCTCTAAAATGATGGAGACAATGAACCTTACTTCAGTTGCCTTCCTTCCATGTTTATCTTAACCCCCAAACTCTATCCACTGTGAGCTCCATAAAGCTTAACCATGCGAAGCAAGACTTTCCAGAAGGTATTGCATTACTGAGAGCTCCTAACTCAACTGCTATTTCCAGTTCATTGGAAAGGGAAGGTATCAGGAGAAATTTTTATCTCCATAGCATCTATGATGGGTCAAAAGTCCAGCAAAAACCTACCCACATTCATCTAATCCTCTGACCTTTCTAAGGAGTTAAGAACTATTCTTGGTTGTTCTCACTTTACCCCACCCAGGGCTCATCAGTCTCAAGGGGAAGAAAGATCTAACAAAATATATTCCAGTTATAGATCTAGCACAAGCTAATGCCAGTGCCAGATAATTAGTAAAACTGAAATTAGTTCATTCTTGTTTACTTGTTTACCAAGGAGTTGGCATTAGCCAGAATGATTAGGATAACATCAACATTAATCTTAATTCATGAATTATTAAAACCTTAGACTGAGTCACAGTAAATATGCAGGAATAATATTTTAATTTGGTTCTGTTTGCAATCAGTGCTGAAATGATGGAAAAGCATCTTATGATTAAGTGTTGGTAATAAAGGTGTCATTTTCATTATAATAACATTAAAAATAATCCCTCTAAATAAGATGAACTTTGTCAGGTTAACTAAATTAAAAGACCCATTTTTCACCAGGATGTTCATTGGAGGGACTGATGCTAAAGCTGAAACTGCAATACTTTGGCCACCTCATGCGAGGGGTTGACTCACTGGAAAAGACTCTGATGCTGGGAAAGGCTGGGGGCGGGAGGAGAAGAAGACGACCGAGAATGAGATGGCTGGATGGCATCACCGACTCTGTGGACATGGGTTTGAGTGTACTCCGGGAGTTGGTGATGGACAGGGAGGCCTGGCGTGCTGTGATTCATGGGGTCGCAGAGAGTCGGACACGACTGAGTGACTGAACTGAACTGAACTGAACTGAACAGAAAATATTATGACTCATGAATTCTTATTCTTGCACTAGGAGAAAAATATGTTAGAAATCATCATTCTGAACAACTAGAGACCAGGCAAAATATATGCAAATATCACAGCCAATTATATACTGAAAACGATATCTTAATAGGAGACTTATGTTGTCCAATAATAGTCAATTGTTTTTCATATCACTATGAAAGAAACACAAGTTGCAAAGCACAGGGGAAACAATATTTCTGATTTATCTTCCAGTGACTGCATTATACAAGGAAATTACTAATCAGTATCTTCAATTCTTTGCCAATGCAAAAAAGAAACTTATCACTTAAAAATTCAGTTACATACCTTGGTGAACTTTTATATGCATTTCTGTTGGGTTTATTCCATGGAGTAGAATTTCTAGGTTATAAGATGTGTGTGTGTGTGTCTTCAGTCACTCAGTCTTACGCAACTCTTTTGTGACCCTGTGGACTGTAGTCTGCTAGGCTCCTCTGTCCATGGAATTATTCAGGTAAGACTACTGGAGACAGCTGCCATTTCCTTCTCCAAGGATATGTGTATGTTCATTTTAATAGAAAGTGAAAGCTTTTCAAAACCAACGTATCCTTTCATATTTTCACCAACCATGGATGAGAGTTCCAGTAACATCACATCCTCTTTAGTATTTTTACTTTGTACTAACAACTAAAATATTTTATTTTAGCCATTCCCCAATGAATACTTTTAACCACTTTCTGTAAGTCTAATGGCTTTTGTATATCATTCTTTGTGAAGTGCATGTATAAGCCTCAAGTTATTTGTCTTCCCAGGGACAACAGCAAGCTAGAATGAATGGTCATTCTACATGTTTTAGACCTATGCAGCTTTAAAATTCAAACCCAGGTCAAATACATAGTAAATACCTATCATTTTCTTCCTCTTAGTTAAGTACGTCTCAACTTATTATTTTAGTAGAAAAGCAGGTTTCTTTACACAATGATATATGTTCCCAGCGTATAGTTTTGGAAAATGACTAATATGAAAACTGCTGCATGGCTGAGTGATGAGCCAAGTGGACAGATGCTTAAAGTTATCGTGTGTTCCTAACCATTCAGTTCAGTTCAGTTGCTCAGTTGTGTCCGACTCTTTGCAACCCCATGAATCACAGCACACCAGGCCTCCCTGTCCATCACCAACTCCCGGAGTTCACTCAAACTCCCCTCCAGTGAGTCGGTGATGAAATCCAGCCATCTCATTCTCTGTCGTCCCCTTCTCCTCCTGCCCCCAATCCCTCCCAGCATCAGAGTCTTTTCCAGGGAGTCAACTCATCGCATGAGGTGGCCACAGTATTGGAGCTTCAGCCTCAGCATCAGTCCTTCCAATGAACACCCAGGATTGATCTCCTCTAGAATGGACTGGTTGGATCTCCTTGCAGTCCAAGGGACTCTCAAGAGTCGTCTCCAGCACCACAGTTCAAAAGCATCAATTCTTCAGCGATCAGCTTTCTCCACAGTCCACCTCTCACATCGATACATGACCACTGGAAAAACCATAGCCTTGACTAGACGGACCTTTGTTGGCAAAGTAATGTCTCTGCTTTTTAATATACTATCTGGGTTGATCATAACTTCCCTTCCAAGGAGTAAGCTTGGCAACCATTACTTGAGGCCAGATATTAGAAAAATACAATATGGAGGCAATTCTATTTACCAGGACTGTTAGAAATAGGTGGTGTGAAAATCTATTTGATAAGCAACATGAGCTAGGAGATGAGAATACCAAGAATTATGCTTATATAAATATTGATGATCTCAATAAATGACTCAAGGTAAGGGTTGTTGTTGTTGTTGTTCAGTTGCTAAGTCAAGTCTGACTATTTGCAGCTCCACAAACTGTAGCACGCCAGGCTTTCCTGTCCTTCACTAGCTCCCGGAGCTTGCTCAAACTCATGTCCTTTGAGTCAGTGATTCCATCCAGCTATCTCATCCTTGCTGCCCCCTTTCCTGCCCTCAGTCTTTCCCAGAACCAAGGTCTTTTTCAATGAATCACTGATAGAAGAGAGTATGTACTTTGAGCACCTGAATGACAAAATGGGAATGGTTTCTGCTAATAATAGATCTGCATCCCTGCTGAATCCAGGAAAAGGAAACTTCTTTCCTTGCATGTGATTATATATTAGGTAAATATGCCAAAATATCACTTCCAAGGGATGTTAAAATACTAGCCTACTCAAGAACATACATTTCTCTCTCTTTCATAGGTATCCAGTCAAATGTCTTTGTTTAGATCCGTGCGTGTTTGATAAATATAAAATGTTTTGGGTGTATTTTAAAAAAAAATATTACTGCACTACACATCAAAAGTTTTGAGCAATTTGTACAGCTATTAAGGGTGTATTTGTGAACCTGTGTCCCTATACTCTGATGATTACTAACATTTTGATATTTTAACATTTGCCAGTTTGGTAGATAGACAAAAAATATGTTTCTTCTGTTTAATTTTGAATTTATTAAATTATGAGTGTCATAGAACATCTTTTCCATATTTATTGGTCATTTTCATTTTTTTCTCTGAACTATCTCTTCATATCTTTTGACCGTTTCTCTATTGGACTGTTGACTATTGATCTTTAAGAGTTCCATTTCAATGACAGAAATTAGTATTTGTGTAGTGATAATGTTAGCTGTATGTATTACATATTAATTTCCAAGTTTTTCAGTTTTGGGTACTATGTATGTCACAGTTTCATCTAATAAAGCATACTATATTTTTCTTTTAATGCCTTCTGAGATGGAGAAGGAAATGGCAACCCACTCCAGTATTCTTGCCTGGGAAATCCCATGGACAGAGGACCCTGGAGGGCTACTGTCCATAGGGTCGCAAAGAGTTGGACATGACTGAAGTGACTTAGCACACACTAAGCAGTGACAGGGATGACTTTAAGCACTTTGCCTTATGTACTGCGTCACTTAATTTTCATAGTGACTCTAAAAAAGTGTCCATTATGTTCCTTATAAGCACAGACAGGGACTAAAGAGCTTTTATACCTTTGTAGACAGTGCATTGGTATGCTCCTTTGGAGGGCAATTTGGTAGTACCTAGCAAAATTGGAGAAGGAAATGGCAACCCACTCCAATGTTCTTGCCTGGAGAATCCCAGGGACGGGGGAGCCTGGTGGGCTGCCGTCTATGGGGTCACACAGAGTCGGACACGACTGAAGTGACTTAGCAGCAGCAGCAGCAGCAGCAGCAGCCTTCTGAGAGCCTATGCTTTTGCTGTGATGCATACAGAAATTGTCTGTACAGCTGTGGTTTTTTTTCTCTCTCCTTCAGGCTGGTTAAAACTTTTGCAACAGGATTAAGTAATCATTTTAGGATCTAAAATCATTCTATTTTATCATCTTGCCCAGATCCCATTTTTTTAGATTTCCATTCAATGAATATTAACTGAGACTCAGTTATTTGCCTAGGCCTATGCTGAAATATGGGATGAGAAAAGCCAATAGCTAAACTACAGAAACTTAAATACAACTTACATTGAACCAGCAACCTTATTCCTGACTAATTTCATGAAAAAGTCTTCTTTAGACATTTTCTTCTCACTAGCTTTGAAATATACAATTAAGCTTGCAGGAGGAGAAGGGGCCAACAGAGGATGAGATGGTTGGATGGCATCACCGACTCAATGGGCATGAGTTTGAGCAAGTTCTAGGAGATGGTAAAGGACAGGGAAGCTTGGCGTGCTGCAGTCCATGGGTCACGAAGAGTAGGACATGACTGAGCAACTGAACAACATAAGATATTAACACTTATAAATATACATGTTTTTATTTTTTACTCCATCATTATTCCCAGAAGTAGCTAGATGGCTTCCTATAGCATTCTTGTTGAGTGCAGGGAAAGTGCTACCATTATTAGTGCTCAGGTTAAGCTGCTGTAGCAAGACAAATTTAAAAAGAAAAAAAAAATTATTTTTGGCTGCACTGGATCTTTGTAGCTTTGTGAAGATTTTCTCTAGTTGCAGTGAGTGGGGGCTACTCTTTGTTGCAAATTGCAGTGGCTTCTCTTGCGGAGCACAGGCTCTGGGCACGTGGACTGTAGAGCACAGGCTCAGCACTTGTGGTGCATGGGTTCGTTCAGTTGCTCTGTAGCATGTGGATCTTCCCAGACCAGGGATCCAAACTGTGTCCCTTGCACTGGCAGGCAGATTCTTAACCACTACACCACAAGGGAAGTCCACAGATGACTTCTTAGGCAAATGTCTTATTAGGTAAATGTCAGCACTGAGTCACATGGCCACAGTCAACTCCGAGTGAGGCTGAGAAATTTCACTTCTACTTGGACCACCATATATTTGCTAAAATTCTGGTGGCTTCTATGATTAGAAGGAATTAAGAGATATTGATACTAGGGACACTTGGCAGCTTTTGCCATAACCCATTTGGGTGTAACTCAACTTTTTTTTTGCTTCTTTTACCCCAAGTGGACACAGCTCTTTTCCAAAGGTGAACAATGTAGAGTCCAACACAGTTCAGCTCAAAATTTAGAATTCCTACGTGATGTGAAGTTCTTTCCATGAGTCCTGAGCAGGTTTCATCTGGTTCTGTGATTGACTAACAAGTAGATAATTTCCCTGCCACTTCCCATAGCTCCCATGTTCCCCAAAAAACACGATATACAGTAGTGCAATAGAACCAGGACAACTGCAATAAAAATTCCTACTTGGCAAAGAGAAGGATATAAATGACACAGAGAAGCTGGTCTCTAGCAATGCAGAAATCTTGCTGGGCAGCAAGTGCAGACTCCCCTCACTAGCACTGGAGTGAGCTCCTTGATGAAATCCTGGCTCTGCCCTCTTGGAAACCCACAAGCCACTGTCCTTGTGGTCTACTGGCTGTGCTATAGGAAATTCTTCTTTATCCATCATCCCCAGGAGACTTCTACAGTGCACCCTGGAAAGCATATTCTCTTTTCACTTTAGATGTGATGATAGACAAGGAGTTTCAGGGTTTAAATTGAATGCAGCCCAAGTTTCTCAGTTCCCTGCAAATACAGGGTTAGAATCTCAGGAGGTGTTTTCTTAACAAACTTTTACACCTTTTACACACTAGACTTGCAAGTCTTTGGCAGTATAATTTGCTCAAAAAATGATTGAGTTCTTGTCTATTCCAGGTAGCTGTAGGTGAAACAAAACACAGCCAAAGGTCTTATCTGTGTATAACCCTGATGATGCTATATTCTCTCTCTCCCTTGAATTAACAGCAGTTACCCTGGGGTTTTTTTTTGGGCTCCAAAATCACTGCAGAGGCTGATTGCAGCCATGAAATTAAACGACGCTTACTCCTTGGAAGGAAAGTTATGACCAACCTTGATAGTATATTAAAAAGCAGAGACATTACTTTGCCAACAAAGGTCTGTCTAGTCAAGGCTATGGTTTTTCCCGTGGTCATGTATGGATGTGAGAGTTGGACTGTGAAGAAAGCTGATCGCTGAAGAATTGATGCTTTTGAACTGTGGTGCTGGAGACGACTCTTGAGAGTCCCTTGGACTGCAAGGAGATCCAACCAGTCCATTCTAGAGGAGATCAATCCTGGGTGTTCATTGGAAGGACTGATGCTAAAGCTGAAACTCCAATACTTTGGCCATCTCATGCGACGAGTTGACTCCCTGGAAAAGACTCTGATGCTGGGAGGGATTGGGGGCAGGAGGAGAAGGGGACGACGACAGAGAATGAGATGGCTGGATGGGATCACCGACTTGATGGGCATGAGTTTGAGTGAACTCCGGGAGTTGGTGATGGACAGGGAGGCCTGGCGTGCTGTGATTCATGGGGTCGCGGAGAGTCAGACACGACTGAGCGACTGAACTGAAGTGAACTGAACCCTGGGTTTGGAAACCACATCCTTAATATGATTTTGGACTGGCTCACATTCATGGAGAATCCTTAAGAGAGGGCACTAGAGCAAGGTCCTGGGTGACAACTTTTATCGGCTATGATTTTGTTTACAGAAACAGTTGTCTTTTCCAAGTTACTAATCCCTCAGTCAATTTAGATTAAAGGCCACCTGCTGAGAATAGAGCCGAATTATACTCCCTTTTCAGCTCTGTGTCACACTGATTAATCCTTGCCTGACTCATCTCTCTCTTAGTGCATTGCTAAAAGCTGCAAGGGACAGCCAAATCACATTTATATTCTGCAACTTTCTGATCCCTGTTCCAGGAGATACAGAATTGGTATGCACATGATCTGCCTTCTTAGTTACCATGGGTAACAGTTTTAGTTAATGTTTACCATAAAAAGAATTACTGGCTCTTCAGTCTGAAGTATCTATTTACACATGCTCAGCAAGTCTGTCATCAAGGAAGGGCCATGTATGTCAGAATAGTTTTACAGTGTAAAACTCCACGTATGGTATCAATTTTTGTATTAATTAGGGTTGAAGCTGAACTGCTTTAAAAAGAGACTTCAATGGCTCTAAGGAGAAGAACATTCTTTTTATCTATTCATCTTAAACAAGATTGTAATAGGCAAGCTCTGTTAGCAACTACATGTGGCTTCCATCTCTGAGCCCAAGGTGGCTGTTTGAGCTCTTGCTGTTTCACAGCCAGTGGAAAAGAGAATAGAAAAGTGGAGGACAAAGAGCTTTCTTTTCAAGGAAGTGACTACTCACCTGTCTTCACAACTCAAAGAACTTTTGCTCATATCATCAGCCTGAATTTATTCAGTAGGGACACAGAGAATGTGACCTGCTAAGTCACTCAGGGGGGTTTCTGTTACTAACAAGAACAGAAGAATGGATAACAGACAACAATCAGCGGCTACAGAAAACACACTAACGTATTTTACAAACAAACATATTGCTTGTTTTTTTGACATCATTTGGGGGAATGGTATGCATATTTACACAGTTTTTAGCTTCCAAGTTACAAAATTACATATTTTCAATCTACATTTCATATCTTTTGAATATTCAGGCTGTTTATCATCACCAAGTCACTAATCAATAAAAGCATTTTTTATCTGTTACTTTCAGCTTTTATGTTTTTTCTACTTCGAGTTACACATAGTTTTTTTTTTCAAAGCTCTCTAAACTTCTACCCTTTACTTTCTGAAATGTTCAATAAAACAAATGCTTCTTGCTAATGTGTTTGATGGTAGGAGACTATATATGCTAATGCAAAAGATGAGTGAATACATAAAACAGCTGTTGATATTCTATTAAGAAGTGTTTTCTTCCTTCCAACAAAGGAGGAATTCTCCCTACCTTCTGAACTGGTATTCTTCATCTTAATTTTTACTTCTCACCTCTGCATATATAACCCATCTCATCACGAGTAAAGTACTGCAAACTAATAATAGTTTTGGGCATTCAGTTTTGTTCCCTATGGCCCCGCCATCACCGTTTTTGTTGTTTTATTTATTCTACTCACCCCTTGAGCTTTCCCCAATATTCCCTCCTTTCCACAAGGTTTCCATGAGCAGTTGAACAATTATGCCTATATTTCCCTTTCTCGGCACTCTTGGATGCTATCTGTTCATTTTAGTTTTGTTCAGATAGTCTTTCTTTTTTCACCATATTTTGCATGTCCTGAGCCTGTGCCATCCTCTCCTTCTCTTCTCATTTAGCTTAACCAGGGGCAGCAGTTCAACAACCCTGTGCTGACTTCCACCAGCTTTGCTGTGTTTTTTTTCCCTAGCACCCACACTGAACAGTGAAGGGCACTGAGCAAGTGGAGTGTAAGAAGAGTAGGCAAGCAGATGCATGCTTAACCTTGAGAGAAACTGAGGTTAAAACACAAACGATTTACCTCATATATTTAGTTCAACTAGCAGTGGTGGAATTAGGATTCATCCCAAGAATCCTGACATCCTTTTAATTAGAGGATTAATTAAAATACTTATCAGGACATCATACAGTGTTCTTTAGCATTGCACTGCTATTGTAAACAGCCACACTGCTCTCAGACAAAGCAAAGGAAGTCCTAGAGCCTCAGTAATCTGTCAGTTACATTTGACTATTAGGGGTGATCCATGGGAGGCTCAGGCAGGGAACTGGTTCTGCCAAGGCTGAGTAATGTACCTTCTGGGAGAAAAACCATGCCCAGAAATTTGAATGAAATTACACCCATTTCTTTTGGGTCTCCCTTAAAAATTATGTTAAAAGCTAACAAGTACAAAATGCACTTCAAAAACCTATAAAAGTGGAAATTTTAGGATCATAGAATATTTTAACAAATTATAGGGTACAACCAAGGTCCATCTAGTCAAGGCTATGGTTTTTCCTGTGGTCATGTATGGATGTGACAGTTGGACCGTGAAGAAGGCTGATCGCCGAAGAATTGATGCCTTTGAACTGTGGTGCTGGAGAAGACTCTTGAGAGTCCCTTGTACTGCAAGGAGATCCAAGCAGTCCATTCTAAAGGAGATCAATCCTGGGTGTTCATTGGAAGGACTGATGCTAAAGCTGAAACTCCAATACTTTGACCACCTCATGCGACGAGTTGACTCACTGGAAAAGACTCTGATGATGGGAGGGATTGGGGGTGGGAGGAGACGGGGACGACAGAGAATGAGATGGCTGGATGACATCACCGACTCGATGGACATGAGTTTGAGTGAACTCCGGGAGTTGGTGATCGACAGGGAGGCCTGGTGTGCTGTGATTCATGGGGTCGCAAAGAGTCGGACACGACTGAGCGTCTGAACTGAACTGAACTGAATTGAGGGTACTTATAATCCTTGTTGGGAAACAGAACAAAAACTTCCATACATTTTGTTAACTATTTTTTCATTAAAAATTGGGGAATCATTATTCTATTGCTTTTTTCTCCAACACATTATTCTAAGTTTGTGTTCATTTTAGTGCTAGACTTGATGGAATGATTTGCTCCATGTATCATTTATGAAATTCCCTGAGAAATATATTGTGGTTGGCAGAAACCTCTTCTCTTAAGGAATATCATCATGGAAACATAAAGTAGAGGCTTAAGTGGATTCTACAGGAGTAGTTCACCATTATATAAAGTTTCTGCTTTGAGTAACTGATGACCACTTGGGCCCTGAAACATTACAAAGAAAAGAACAAAACTACAGTCTATTCAACTATCGCTTAAAAAAAAGATGTTATCTTTGGTGCTTTAAATAAAAGTTCACGTAAAATAACTGTTGTTGTTGAGTTGCCAAGTCACATTAGATTCTTTTCAACACCACGAACTGTAGCCAGCAAAGCTCCTCTGTCTATGGGATTTCCCAGGCAAAAATACTAGAGTGGATTGCAATTTCCTTTCTGAGGGGATCTTCCCAGACCAGGGATCCAATCTGTGTCTCCTGCACTGGCAGGTGGATTCTTTATCACCTAACCACCAGGGAAGCACCATGTAAAACAATATTTGATGTTATAAAAACATGATCTTTTCCAAACACTTTAAAGGAGAAAAGGAAAGATATAAGCATCTGAATGCAGAGTTCCAAAGAATAGCAAGGAGAGATAAGAAAACCTTCCTCAGCGATCAATACAAAGAAATAGAGGAAAACAACAGAATAGGAAACACTAGAGATCTCTTCAAGAAAATTAGAGATTCCAAGGGAACATTTCATGCAAAGATGGGCTCGATAAAGGACAGAAATGGTATGGACCTAACAGAAGCAGAAGATATTAAGAAGAGGTGGCAAGAATACACAGAAGAACTGTACAAAAAAGATCTTCATGACCAAGATAATCACGATGGTGTGATCACTCACCTAGAGCCAGACATCTTGGAATGTGAAGTCAAGTGGGCCTTAGAAAGCATCACTACGAACAAAGTTAGTGGAGGTGATGGAATTTCAGTTGAGCTATTTCAAATCTTGAAAGATGATGCTGTGAAAGTGCTGCACTCAATATGCCAGCAAATTTCGAACACTCAGAAGTGGCCACAGGACTGGAAAAGGTCAGTCTTCATTCCAATCCCAAAGAAAGGCAATGCCAAAGAATGCTCCAACTACCACACAATTGCACTCATGTCACACACTAGTAAAGTCATGCTCAAAATTCTCCAAGCCAGGCTTCAACAATATGTGAACCGTGAACTTCCAGATGTTCAAGCAGGTTTTAGAAAAGGCAGAGGAAGCAGAGATCAAATTGCCAACATCCACTGGATCATGGAGAAAGCAAGAGAGTTCCAGAAAAACATCTATTTCTACTTCATTGACTATGCCGAAGCCTTTGACTGTGTGGATCACAATAAACTGTGGAATATTCTGAAAAAGATGGGAATCCCAGACCACCTGACCTGCCTCTTGAGAAACCTGTATGCAGGTCAGGAAGCAACAGTCAGAACTGGACATGGAACAACAGACTGGTTCCAAATGAAAAGGAGTACGTCAAAGTTGTATATTATCACCCTGCTTACTTAACTTATATGCAGAGTACATCATGAGGAACACTGGGCTGGAAGAAGCACAAGCTGGAATCAAGATTGCCGGGAGAAATATCAATAACCTCAGATATGCAGATGACACCACCCTTATGGCGGAAAGTGAAGAGGAACTCAAAAGCCTCTTGATGAAAGTGAAAGAGGAGAGTGAAAAGGTTGGCTTGAAGCTCAACACTCAGAAAACAAAGATTATGGCATCTGGTCCCATCACTTCATGGGAAATAGATGGAAAAACAGTGGAAACAGTGTCAGACTTTATTTTTTTGGGCTCCAAAATCACTGTGGGTGCTGATTGCAGCCAGGAAATTAGAGGACGTTTACTCCTTGGAAGGAAAGTTATGACCACCCTAGATAGCATATTAAAAAGCAGAGACATTACTTTGCCAACAAAGGTCCGTCTAGTCAAGGCTATGGTTTTTCCAGTGGTCATGTATGGATATGAGAGTTGGACTGTGAAGAAAGCTGATCGCCGAAGAATTGATGCTTTGAATTGTGGTGCTGGAGAAGACTCTTGAGAGTCCCTTGGACTGCAAGGAGATCCAACCAGTCCATTCTAAGGGAGATCGATCCTGGGTGTTCATTGGAAGGACTGATGCTAAAGCTGAAACTCCAATACTTTGGCCACCTCATGCGACGAGTTGACTCACTGGAATAGACTCTGATGCTGGGAAGGATTGGGGGCAGGAGGAGAAGGGGACGACAGAGAATGAGATGGCTGGATGGCATCACCAACTAGATGGACGTGAGTTTGAGTGAACTCCGGGAGTTGGTGATGGACAGGGAGGCCTGGCATGCTGTGATTCATGGGGTTGCAAAGAGTCGGACATGACTGAGTGACTGAACTGAACTGGTCTGAATATTCGGAAGTTATGATCTCAAATAATAATTATTCTCATTCAAATCTGAGTTGAATATTATATACCATTAGAAGCCTGTTGGCTAACCTTTCTATGACTCACTGAGAATATTATCATTCTAGCAATGTTATTACTGGCTCTTCAAATACATAACATTTACTACTCTCAAAACCAAAGCTCAGGGCTCCTGTGGTGGCTTAGTGGTAAAATATCTGCCTGCCAATGCAGGAGACACATGTTCAATCCCTGGTCTGCAAAGATCCCAGATGCTGTGGAACACCTAAACCCGTGCACCACAACTGCTTAGCCTGTGCTCAAGAGCCCGAGAGCTGCAGCTAAGAAGCCTGTGTGACTTGAGCCTGTGCTCTGCAACAAGGGAAGCCACTACAATGAGAAGCCTATGCAACTAGAGAGTAGCCACCACTCACCATCGGAACTAGAGAAAAAGCCCATGCAGCAACAAAGACCCAGTACAGCCTAATAAGTAAATAAAAACTCCAAAGCTTAAAAATGACCTTACTAAGTTAGATGTTTAATTAATCAAACTATTTTATTGTTGGTTAGACCCTGAAAAATTGTCATACCTACTCCCTTGTCTCCAAAGTGTCTCACGATAGGATATTTACCAGCGTTACTCTAATTGTGAAGATAACAAGTGCCTTACACGAACCTAGTATGAGAAATTTCTTTCTGCATCTGTTTGTAAGAGGGTCAGGTTGAAAGCAGAATACTCTCTTGCAAGGATTAGGAAAGAGATGAAATATTGACTAGATTTCCCACTAGCTACAATTATATTTATTTTCTATTTTAAAATTGGAGTCTAAGCTGAAGGACAGAAGAGAGTGGGAAAATGTACTGGCTTCCCAGGTTATCAGCTTTTATCCACTATGGCAACCAACTAGAATACTGGCTTCCCTGTATATCTTTCTACCCAGTGGGGCAGTGGAGTAACAGCCCCTAAAGATGACCACATCTTGTCCTGAACCTGTGAAAGTATTACCTTACAAGGCAAAGGGACATTACAAGTGTGAGTAAATGAAAGATCTTGAGAAGGGGAGATTATCTAAGATTGTTCAAGAGGGTCCAAGAAAATATAAGGATCCTTATAAGTGAAGGAAGGAGGCAAGAAAGAGCGAAGGAGAAATGACTGATGGTCACATGGCAAAGGGCAGATAGGGAAAGAGATCTCTGAAGATGCTACACGGCTATCTTGAAAGACTGAAGAAGTGACCACAAGACAAGGAATGCAGGAGGTAGGCCAGTAGAACCCAGAAAAGGCAAGGAAAGGAACTTTTCCCCCAAAGCCTCCAGACGGGATGTAACTCTTTGGCCCAATTTAGAATTCTGAACTCCAGAACTGGAAGATGATATATTCATGCTGTTTTAAGCCACTACATTTGGGATAATTTGTCACAGCAGCAATAGGAAATAAATATACCATGATTCAACAATATCAATTTTAAATATAGAATATCAAAGAATAGTGGAGTGAATTGCCATGCCTTCCTCCAGGGGATCTTCCCAACCCAGGGATTGAACCCATGTCTCCCGCACTGCAGGTGGATTCTTTACCTGTATCCATATATCTTATCTTATTTTATACTATTTTATTTACTCATTTATTTTGGCTGTGCTGGTGCAGTTTGTGGGATCTTAGTTCCCTGACCAGGGATTGAATCTGCGCCCTTGGCAGTGAAATCATGGAGTCCTAACCACTGGATGGCCAGGGAATTCCCTATCCATCTGTTAAATAATTAAATCTTGGGTATAGGGTTTCTGTTTCATAATGGCAAGAATATATAGCAAATTTAGTTAATTAATTAAGAGCTCTCATTTAGTCCTTCATGTGAAACAACATGTTAAAAAATAAAAATAAAATGAGGCAGTTGTCCTACCATATGGTAGTTCTCATTTTAGCTTATTTCCTTAAAATTTCTCTGAAGTAACAGTGTATTTTCATTTTGCACTGTAATGACTCTAGGTTAGGGATTCACAGTCTTGACACTACTGACATTTTAGACTAGACAGGCCTTTGTTGGCAGAGACCTTCCTGTGCATCCCTGACTTCTCTACCCTCGAGGTGCCATAGTGCTAGATGTCCCCCAGCTGTGACAACCAAAATGCCATCAGACATTGTCAAATATCCCAGGGGGGCACAATCGACACTGGTTGAAAATCACTACTTAGCTAACGAATTATTTGGGGATAAATACCCGACAAGTATCCACTAGAATATTCACAAGAATATTTGGCTATGCTATTAGGAAATAGAATAATATGCTATTATTCTTTTTATTTCTTTTGGCTGCATTGGTGCAGCTTATGGGATCTTAGTTCCCTGACCAGGGAACTGGTCCGGGCTTCCCAAAGGTGGCGCTAGTGGTAAAGAACCCACCTGCCAATACAGAAGACATAAGAGAGGCGATCCCTGGGTCAGGAAGATCCCCTGGAGGAGGGCATGGCAACCCACTTCAATATGTTTGAATCCCATGGACAGAGGAAACTGGCGGGCTACAGTTCACATAGTCGCTAAGAGTTGGACACGACTGACGCGACTTAGCACACACACATTAGGAAATGATCAGAAAGACAAAGGCTGCTGTTTCTTTGAAATTCATGTTTGTAACTAAAGGAGATGGAGAACCTCAACAAGGCAGTCTCTCGTGGGCTCTCTTGGTTTTCTTCTTGCCTCACCAGGATTTTCGCATCCTCTTTGCTGCCTCTGCCTCACCTCTACATGCGGGAACAGCTCAGGACTCAAGTTATCCACTCAGAGGTCTTCTTTATTGACACCCTAGGTCGTCATATTCACTCTTAAGTCCCCAAAAGTATCTGTACACTGACTCACAGTAAATATACGTCCCCGGCCATCAGTTCTCTACTGAACTAGAACAGCTACTCAACAACTTCAATTAACTGTCCAATAGGATAAGCATCTCAAAAATAAACACATTCAGCTCCTGCTTCCCAACTCAAACCTTCTCCTTCCACCTTCCCAGCTCAGTAAGCTACAGCTCTTCTGATACTCAATTTCTCTTGTTTTCTCACAGCCTCTATCAAATCCACTATCCTCTCACTGGCTCCTTATTCAGAACACATAGGAATCCAATCCTCCTTTGCCACCAGCACTATCAACTCTGTCTGGAATTAGAATCAGCGCCTCCTAACTGGCCTCTCTGTTCTGTCTTCTCATCCTGCAGTCTCTTCTCAACTCAACAGCCAGAGTGATGCTTTGAAAATGTCAGACAAATCGCATCATTCCACTAAATCCCATCCAGAGGGAAAATGAAAATGCCACGAGTTGCATATGATCTAATCTTTCTGATTTCGCTTCCCACACTTCTCCAGCTCTCCATCACTCTAGTCACACTGACTTCCTCACAATTCCTTGAGCAAAGCAAGTAGCTTCTGAGGCCTCTGCATAGAAAGGCCCCAAGCAGAGATGTGCCCAAGGCTCTGCGTTAGTCATTAGTCATGGTTCTTCATGGAACAAAACCAACAGGATAGACAGATAGATACAGATCTTGGTATCTACTTACATCTATCTATACAAAATAAGATTTATTATAAGTTATTGGCTCACATGATTATGAAGGTTGAGAAGTCCCACAATATGCCATCTGCAAGCTGGAGACCCAGGAAAACTGGTGGTATAAATTTCCAGTCTGGGTCCAAAGGCCTGAGAACAGGGTTTCTGAAGATGTAAATCAGCCCAAGCGCAGGAGAAGACTGATGCCTCACCTCAAGCAGTCAGGCAGAGAGAGCCAATCCAACCTTCCCCCACCTTTGTGTTCCAGTAGGTGGAATGATGCCTGCCACATTGAGGAAGGCTGTCTGCTTTACCCAGTCCACCAATTCAAATACTAATCTCTCCAGGAAACACCTTCACAGATGCATCCAGAAATAATGTTTAACCCGGTAACTGGGCATCCCATAGCCCATCAAAATGACACGTACCATTAACCCTCACAGTTCATTCCCTCACTCACCCAGGTCTCTGTCCAAATACCACTCTGGAGAGATCTTTCCTGTTCACTCTATCTAAAATAGAATTGCTCATCTCACAATCCCTGGTCTTGTTTTCCTTCATAACACGACTAATTGACAGAATATGGATTTTAGTATTTGCGTCTTTCTGTTTCCACCCACTAGACTGTAGCTTCACTGAGGGAAGGTATCCTTAACTATCTACCCTCTGCTGTATTGCCAGCACCAGGCTATGGAACAGGATACAGAGATTGAGAAAGATATATATTCACATGTATCTATCTCAGAAAGACACACACACATCAGGATATACATGCCAGGATAGCCTAGCAAGTAGCAAATATATTTTAAAAGCAATATATGGTTGCATTCTGTTAGGCTTCCCTGGTAGCTCAGATGGTCAAGAATCCACCAGCAATGCAGGAGATCCAGGTTCGATCCTTGGGTCAGGAAGATCCCTTGGAAAAGGGCATGCCTCAGGATATACATGCCAGGAGAGCCTCAGTTCATTTCAGTTCAGTCGCTTAGTAGTGTCCGACTCTTTGCGACCCCATGAATCACAGCACGCCAGACCTCCCTGTCCATCACCAACTCCCGGAGTTCACTCAAACTCATGTCCACAGAGTCGGTGATGCCATCCAGCCATCTCACTATCTGTCGTCCCCTTTTCCTCCCGCCCCCAATCCTTCCCAGCATCAGAGTCTTTTCCAGTGAGTCAACTCGTCACCTGAGGTGGTCAAAGTATTGGAGTTTGAGCTTTAGCATAAGTCCTTCCAATGAACACCCAGGATTGATCTCCTTTAGAATGGACTGGTTGGATCTCCTTGCAGTCCAAGGGACTCTCAAGAGTCTTCTCCAGCACCACAGTTCAAAAGCATCAATTCTTTGGCAATCAGCCTTCTTCACAGTCCAACGCTCACATCCATACATGACCACGGGAAAAACCATAGCCTTGACTAGACGGACCTTTGTTGGCAAAGTAATGTCTCTGCTTTTTAGTATACTATCTAGATTGGTCATAACTTTCCTTCCAAGGAGTTCAGTTCAGTTCAGTCGCTCAGTCGTGTCCGACTCTCCACGACCCCATGAATCACAGCACGCCAGGCCTCCATGTCCACCACCAACTCCCGGAGTTCACTCAAACTCATGTCCACAGAGTCCGTGATACCATCCAGCCATCTCATTCTCGGTAGTCCCCTTCTCCTCCCGCCCCCAACCTTTCCCAGCATCAGAGTCTTTTCCAGTTCCAAGGAGTAAGCGTCTTTTAATTTCATGGCTGCAATCAGCATCCGCAGTGATTCTGAGCCTAGTAGGTAGCAAATATATTATAAAAGCAGTGTATGACTGTACTCCACTCAACTTCAAAATTGGAAAACAGTATAAAATACTTCCACAGCCACATCTGACCTCTTTAGAAAGTCATTCAGTTGTGTCCGATCTGCTTACAAGTACTCTTCATTTCCAATCTAAAATAAAAGTATTGACTGTACTTTTCAGTGTTTTCAAGACCCAGCAAAAAATCTTTCTTTATTAAAGTGAACAAAGAGTGCCCTCTACTGTGCTATACAGATGCATGCATCTCTGAAGGGATTTTTCAGTTCAGTTCAGTTCAGTCACTCAGTCGTGTCCGACTCTTTGTGACCCCATGAATCACAGCACGCCAGGCCTCCCTGTCCATCACCAACTCCTGGAGTTCACTCAAACTCATGTCCACAGAGTCGGTGATGCCATCCAGCCATCTCATTCTCTGTCGTCTCCTTCTCCTCCCACCCCCAATCCTTCCCAGTATCAGACTCTTTCCCAGTGAGTCAGCTCGTCGCATGAGGTGGCCAAAGTATTGGAGTTTCAGCTTTAGCATCAGTCCTTCCAATGAACACCCAGGATTGATCTCCTTTAGAATGGACTGGTTGGATCTCCTTGCAGTCCAAGGGACTCTCAAGAGTCTTCTCCAGCACCACAGTTCAAAAGCATCAATTCTTCGGAGCTCAGCTTTCTTCACAGTCCAACTCTCATATCCATACATGACCACGGGAAAAACCATAGCCTTGACTAGACGGACCTTGGTTGGCAAAGTAATGTCTCTGCTTTTTAATATTCACATGGACATCACCAGATGGTCAACACCGAAATCAGATTGATTATATTCTTTGCAACCAAAGACGGAGAAGCTCTATACAGTTAGCAAAAAACAAGACCAGGAGCTGACTGTGGCTCAGATCATGAACTCCTTATTGCCAAATTCAGACTGAAATTGAAGAAAGTAGGGAAAACCACTAGACAATTCCGATATGACATAAATCAAATCCCTTATGATTATACAGTGGAAGTGAGAAATAGTTTTAAGGGACTAGATCTGATTGCTAGAGTGCCTGATGAACTCTGGACGGAGGTTCGTGACATTGTACAGGAGACAGGGACCAAGACCATCCCCATGGAAAAGAAATGCAAAAAAGCAGAATGGCTGTCTGAGGAGGCCTTACAAATAGCTGTGAAAAGAAGAGAAGCGAAAAGCAAAGGAGAAAAGGAAAGATATAAGTATCTGATTGCAGAGTTCCAAAGAATAGCAAGGAGAGATAAGAAAGCCTTCCTCAGCGATCAATGCAAAGAAATAGAGGAAAACAACAGAATAGGAAACACTAGAGATCTCTTCAAGAAAATTAGAGATTCCAAGGGAATATTTCATGCAAAGATGGGCTCGATAAAGGACAGAAATGGTATGGACCTAACAGAAGCAGAAGATATTAAGAAGAGGTGGCAAGAATACACAGAAGAACTGTACAAAAAAGATCTTCACGACCAAGATAATCAGGATAACGTGCTCACTGACCTAGAGCCAGACATCTTGGAATGTGAAGTCGAATGGGCCTTAAAAAGCATCACTACGAACAAAGCTAATGGAGATGATAGGATTCCAGCTGAGCTATTTCAAATCTTGAAGGGATTTTTGGGTTTTTTAATTATTTATTTCTTATTGGCTGTGCTGGATCTTCATTGCTGTGTGTGTTTCTCCAGTTGTGGCTACCAGGGGCTTCTCATAACAGACTCCAGGCGCACAGGCTTCAGTAGTTGTGGTAGATGGACTTGGTTGGTCTACGACATGTGGAACTTTCCTGGACCAGGGATTGTACCTGTGTCCCCTGCACTGGCAGGCAGATTCTTATCTGCTATACCACCAGGGAAGTCCTGAAGGTATCTTTTTTTTTCTTAATTTTTGCTTTAATCAAGCAGAACACTGTTTGAAGAGGTTTACACAGAGATAATTTTCATCTTTGATGCTATTAGTATTTCTAGAGTAAACAGAAAGTAAATCTTACGCCGCTAGGGTGTAGATTTTTCGTTAATGGCTATTTACCACCTTACATTGGATTTGAGGCAACAGTAGAAGCAAGCCACTCCAGTACTCTTGTCTAGAAAATCCCATGGATGGAGGAGCCTGGTGGGCTGCAGTCCATGGGGTCGCTAAAGGTCAGACTCGACTGGGCGACTTCACTTTCACTTTTCACTTTCACTTTTCACTTTCATACATTGGAGAAGGAAATGGCAACCCACTCCAGTGTTCTTGCCTGGAGAATCCCAGGGACGGGGGAGCCTGGTGGGCTTCCGTCTATGGGGTCACACAGAGTTGGACACGACTGAGTGACTTAGCAGCAGCAGTAGCAGCAGTAGAGCATAAACAGAGTTTTTAAGTCAAAGAGATGTTTTGCCAGTTATCAAATACTGTGAAGGCTAAGCAGCTACAGTTTTTGTTGCTTCTTGCATCTGCTTCTTGCATCTCCTGGAGAGCAAAGCCAGGAGAGAACTGTATGTGATTTGCAGAAGGCTCAGTACTCTTGCCTGGAAACTCCTATGGAGGGAGGAGCCTGGTGGGCTGCAGTCTACGGGGTCAGTAAGAGTCGGACATGACTGAGCAACTTCACTTTCACTTTTCACTTGCATGCATTGGAGAAGGAAATGGCAACCCACTCCAGTGTTCTTGCCTGGAGAATCCCAGGGATGGGGGAGTCTGGTGGGCTGCCGTCTATGGGGTCGCACAGAGTCGGACACGACTTAAGCAACCTAGCAGCAGCAGCATATTGTATTCACCTGGGAGCAGTTGAAATTATTAACACCCAGATCACTTCAGCAACAATACTCAAGTCTTCCTTGCCAGTCTGTGAGCATTTTAGTTCTTTCTCTTGCTGCACTGAAGTGGTTTTCCACTGGGGGCAATTTGGCTTCCTTCTCCCCCGAAGGATATCTGTAACATCTGGAGACAGTTTTAATTATTACACTGGCAGAAGGGGTAGGGGAGGAAGGGGTTACTGGTATCTGTTAAGCAGAAGCCAGTGACGCTACCAGTCATCCTGTAACACCCAGGGGAGCTCCCAGAGCAAGAATTCTCAAAATGTCCATAGTGCCAAGACAGAAACTCTGCCTTCTCAGCCTGGTTTTGACCTCCAGAAAAGCACAGAAGGGATGGAAACAAACTTCTGTATTCCATACCAGTCTTAGTGGGAAAACATTTGGTCTTCTGCTCTTAAATTTGATATTGGCTGGTGGTGCTCAGTCATGTTCTACTCTGTGACTCCGTGTACTACAGACCCATCAGGCTCCTCTGTCTATGGGATTTCCCAGGCAAGAATACTGGAGTGGGCTGCCATTTCCTTCTCTGGAGGATATTCCCAACCCAGGGATCAAACCCGTATCTCCTCCATTCGCAGGTAGATTTTCTAGCGCTGAGCCTCCTGGGAAACCTACATATGGTGTTAGCTGCACATTTTTTTTTTTTTTTATAGACACCCTTTTTAACATCAAGGAACTTCCATTCCATTCTATACCTAGTTTGCCCAGTTTTCATTATCAGTGATTGTTGAATTTTATCAACTACTTTTCTGCACCTATCCAGATATTCATATGATTTTTTTCTGTTTAGTCTGGTAATATGGAGATTAATTTTTAAATGTTAAAATGGGTTCCTAGGATAAAACCCATTCAATGTAGATTCAATTTGACAAATTTTAAAGATTTTTACATCTATGTATGGAGGAATACTGGCATATAGCATTCCTCTCTTATAATTATTTGTTTAGCTTTGATATTAGGGTAGTACTGGCCTCATAAATGGGTCCGAAAATGTTCTCTCATCTTCTGTTGTTGGGAACGGTTTGTACAGAATTGGTATAACTGTTTTTTCAAATGGTTGATAGAAGTCACCAGTGAAGCCCAATTAGACCTAGGCCTTTTTCTGCCAGAGACATTTAACTACGAATTCCATTCAATCCCTGGGTTGGGAAGATCCCCTGGAGAAGGAAAAGACAACCCACTCCAGTACTCTTGCCTGGAGAATCCCATGGACAGAGGAGCCAGGCGGGCTACAGTCTGCGGGGTCGCAAAGAGTCGGACATGACTGAGCGACTTCACTTTCACACATTGGAGAAGGAAATGGCAACCCACTCCAGTGTTCTTGCCTGGAGAATCCCAGGGACGGGGGAGCCTGGTGGGCTTCCGTCTGTGGGGTCACACAGAGTCGGACATGACTGAAGTGACTTAGCAGCAGCAGCATGTGCCACTACTGCTCCCTGGCGGCTCAGGGTAAACAATTTGCACAGCAATGCAGGAGACTCAGGCTTACTCCCTGATCTGGGAAGATCCCCTGAAGAAGAAAATGGCAACAGACTCCAGTATTCTCCTCCGGGAAATCCCATGGACATAGCAGACTGGCGGACTATCATCCATGGGATCACAAAGAGTAGGATACAACTCAGCGACTGAACAACAATAATGTGTTGCTACTTAAGTTCTGTTTCTTCCTGAGTTAACTAGTTTCTGTCTTCCAAAGAATTTGCCCATTTCATCACTGTCAGATTCATAGGCATAAACTTATGTTTCTTATTTTCTTTCCAGTGTCCATAGATTCTGTGGTGTAACCCCTCTTTTATTCCTGATATTAGTATATATAAATATAAATTTATATTTCCCCCCATTTTCTGTAATGAAAGTGAAAGTGAAGTCGCTCAGTCGTGTCCGACCCTTAGCGACCCCACAGACTGCAGCCTACCAGGCTCCTCCATCCATGGGACTTTCTAGGCAAGAGTACTGGAGTGGCTTGCCATTGCCTTCTCCGCAAGATGATAGTAGAAACCAACAAAAGTTTGCAGTTGACACCTGCTTTATAACATAGCAGTAAAAAGGAGGGTCCATTACAGTAGAAAGAGCCTAAAGACAATAATAGTCTGTATTAATCATTTTCTTCTGTTTCCTTTAGATTTAATTCACTCAGTTTAAGGAGGAAGTTTACACCATTGAGGCCTATTTATCTAATATTAACATTTAGTGCTATAAATTTCCTTTTAAACCCAGAGTTACCTCTATCCCACACATTTTAATAGGCTGTATTTCAATTCTCTTTTTTAGTTCTACCAGTTTATTGCTACCAACCCATCTCCCTCCACCATCATGCACACATGCTCAGTCATGCAACCCCATGGACTGCAGCCCGCCAGGCTCCTCTGTCCACGGACTTTTCCAGGCAAGAATACTGGAGTGGGTTGCCATTTCCCTCTCCTTCAATTTTCATTGGGATAAAAAAAAATTTGTTTCCCTTGTGATTTTTTCATTTATCCAAACATTTGCAGATTAGAAAGATATCTGCCTGTTATTTCTATTTTAATTCCATTGTAATTAGAGACACAGTTTGTATCTCAATATGTAACATTTGTTGAAATTTGTTGTATGGTCCCGAATATTTTCTCTCTTGGCAAATAAGTTAAGTGCCCTTAAAAACCAACGTGTACTGCCATTATTGGTGCCGGCTTCCCTGGTGGCTCATATGGTAAAGAATCCACCCTCAGCATAAATACAGAAATATAGATCAATGGAACAAAATAGAAAGCCCAGAGATAAATCCACGCACCTATGGACACCTTATCTTTGACAAAGGAGGCAAGAATATAAAATGGAGAAAAGACAGTCTCTTTAACAAGTGGTGCTGGGAAAACTGGTCAGTCACTTGTAAAAGAATGAAACTAGAACACTTCCTAACACCATACACCAAAATAAACTCAAAATGGATTAAAGATCTAAATGTAAGACCAGAAACTATAAAACTCCTAGAGGAGAACATAGGCAAAACACTCTCCGACATAAATCACAGCAGCATCCTCCATGACCCACCTCCCAGAATATTGGAAATAAAAGCAAAAATAAACAAATGGGACCTAATTAAAATCAAAAGCTTCTGCACAGCAAAAGAAACTATAAGTAAGGTGAAAAGACAGCCTTCAGAATGGGAGAAAATAATAGCAAGTGAAGCAACTGATAAAGGATTAATCTCCAAAATATACAAGCAGCTCCTACAGCTCAATTCCAGAAAAATAAATGACCCAATCAAAAAATGGGCCAAAGAACTAAACAGACATTTCTCCAAAGAAGACATAAAGATGGCTAACAAACACATGAACAAATGCTCAACATCCCTCATAATCAGAGAGATGCAAATCAAAACCACAATAAGATACCATTTCACACCAGTCAGAATGGCTGCTATCCAAAAGTCCACATGCAATAAATGCTGGAGAGGATGTGGAGAGAAAGGAACCCTCTTACACTGTTGGTGGGAATGCAAACTAGTACAGCCACTATGGAGAACAGTGTGGAGATTCCTCAAAAAACTGGAAATAGAACTGCCATATGATCCAGCAATCGCACTCCTGGGCATACACACCGAGGAAACCAGAATTGAAAGAGACACATGTACTCCAATGTTCATCGCAGCACTGTTTATAATAGCCAGGACATGGAAGCAACCTAGATGTCCATCTGCAGACGAATGGATAAGAAAGCTTTGGTACATATACACAATGGAGTATTATTCAGCCATTAAAAAGAATACATTTGAATCAGTTCTAATGAGGTGGATGAAACTGGAGCCTATTATACAGAGTGAAGTAAGCCAGAAAGAAAAACACCAATACAGTATACTAACACATATATATGGAATTTAGAAACATGCAAATGATAACCCTGTATACGAGACAGCAAAAGAGACACAGATGTATAGAACAGTCTTTGGGACTCTGTGGGAGAGGGTGAGGGTGGGATGATTTGGGAGAATGGCATTGAAACACGTATGGTGTCATATGTGAAACGAATCACTAGTTCAGGGTCGATGCATGTTATAGGATGCTCGGGGCTGGCGTGCGGGGATGACCCAGAGGGAGGATAAAGGGAGGAGGGAGGTGGGAGGGGGGTTCAGGAGGGGGAACTTATGTAAACCCGGGGCGAATTCATGTCAATATATGGCAAAACCAACCAATAAAATATTGTAAAATAATCTGCCTCCAATAAAAAATAATTACTTAAAAAAAAAAAAAAGAATCCACCCTCAATGCAGGAGACTTGGGTTCAATCCCTGGACTGGAAAGATCTCCTGGAGGAAAGCCTGGCAACCAACTCCAGTGTTCTTGCCTGGAGAATGCCCATGGACAAAGGAGCCTGGTAGGCTACAGTCCATAGGGTTGCAAAGAGTTGGACACAACTGAGCGACTAAGCACTTTATTGGTGAAGTGTTCACTACACATCAGTTAGGTTAAAGTGGCTGAGAAAGCTGTTCAAAATCTGAAAGTTATAACCAACCTAGATAGTATATTAAAAAGCTGAGACATTACTTAGCCAACAAAGCTCTGTCTAGTCAAGGCTATGGTTTTTCCCGTGGTCATGTATGGATGTTAGAGTTGGACTGTGAAGAAGCTGATTGACGAAGAATTGATGCTTTTGAAGTGCGGTGTTGGAGAAGACTCTTGAGAGTCCCTTGGACTGCAAGGAGATCCAACCAGTCCATTCTAAAGGAGATCGATTCTGGGTGTTCATTGGAAGGACTGATGCTAAAGCTGAAACTCCAATACTGTGGCCACCTCATGCGACGAGTTGACTCACTGGAAAAGAGTCTGATGCTGGGAAGGATTGGGAGCGGGAGGAGAAGGGGACGACAGAGAATGAGATGGGTGGATGGCATCACCGACTCGATGGACATGAGTTTGAGTGAACTCCGGGAGTTGGTGATGGACAGGGAGGCCTGGCGTGCTGTGATTCATGGGGTCACGACTGAGCGACTGAACTGAATTGAGGCCCTTACTGATTTTCTTATTCTATCAGTTCTTGAGATTATCTCCCCATTACAATGGAATTCCATGTTTTAGTCTATTATTTGCAGTTTCAATTTCATATTTATAATTTTGAAACATATGGATTTATCCAGGCATATACAATAAAATATGTATCCAACCTTTTCTTTTTCTTCTTTCATCACTAAAGTATTTCATTATTAATATTTTAGGTAGTACAATAAGGAAGGTATTTAGGAGAGACTGTTTTAGAAAATATATAATATACATATCATACTTTAAAAATATCTAACATGTATTTAAAACTAAAAAGGGAGAAATAATAATGGGAAAAAACCTAAAGATAGAGCAAGAAACAACATTTTGAAAATACAGTTTTTAAACTACAAGATGTGCTTCCTTATATGCAATGAATACTAATATTCTTTTCTTTCTTTAACTAGAATTTAATCTCTCTGAGTAATCTGTCTAGCACAGAAACTATTTTGAAGCCAATTCTAGGACAATCTTGAAAAACAAACAATGCTCAGACACAAAACAATAGTTCACTTTACATAGGTTCTTTGTTTCCTGGTCTTTTGTTCAAAGTTAATGCCATGATCCAATTCCTTATCTGAAATTCCTGAGCCTGCTACTTCAGAAGAAGTTGTAAATAAGAAATACTTATTTCTGACGAGTACTTGACTTTCGTGGATTCACTAATGTTCTTTCCGGTCACAAACTTCACACAAAGACCAGTTTGCTATAGTTTTTGAAGCAAAGAAAGGTCTGTAAAGCACTAGCTGAGAGCTAAATTTGTTACAGTTTTTCATCCCAAAAATCTTTGAGGAAAATCAGAGACAATAAAGCAATCTAATCTTTCATATTAAATATTAGTAGCAATAGCTGCATTCTAGAAAAATAGAAAATAAATGTGACTTTTATATTTATTAATTCGGCTGTATGAAAGTGCATTTCAAATCCAAGAGACTAATTTCCATATGTGTTTACGTGTAATTATAGTTTTAAGGCTACACGATATCACAGAACGATGGCCCTGCTATAATCCACCAAATGTCCTTTTTAGAGTAGACTGGTTCCCCTGCCCTAGGCTGACTTCACACGTGTTGCAGGCATTTCTTCCAGCCACATCAGTTTTGGGTGTGAAATGCAAAAAGGAATTCCCTAGCTCACCTTTTTCAGGTAATTTTTACAGATCCTCTTTATCCCCACTGTCCACCAGCAGCCCTTCAATTGACTAACGCAGGACTGATGCTACAGCAGCTGTATTTGCTGGTAATTTCTGTGACCGCCCTCAGGGCTTGTATTGATGATGCACCTCAGGCATTGTCATCCCTGCCTCCGAGTGCTTGCCTTCGGGATTTGAGAAAGTCATGTTTTCACAGCGCAGGCTTAAACAGCTGGGTCTGTTAAGGTGACTGTTTTGTAGCCCAGTGGTAATAGGAGAGAACCCGGAGGCATCACCCCGATTTTTTAGGCTTCAGACCCATTGAAGTGTGTTCTCTTGGTAAAACTCTATTAGCCTTTGCCCTGCTTCATTCCGTGCTCCAAGGCCAAATTTGCCTGTTACTCCAGGTGTTTCTTGACTTCCTACTTTTGCATTCCAGTCCCCTATAATGACCCAGCAAGCTCCCACCTCCAGAAACAAACCAAGATCTAAGACTGTTAAATGCCTCACAGGTTACGAAATCCAAACCTAAGGAAAGCCAATCACAATCAACTAGGCTTCAAGCTTTAGCCAATCAGCAGCAATTTCCTTGCTTTCTTGCCACATTTTCTCCATGAAAATCTCTCGCCAGTGCTCTGTTTGGCACTGCTGGATCCAAGAAGGTTTTTGCGCAAAAAAAAATTCTTAAAATGGTTAATACGCTTCTATTTATCTTTTAACAGGGCCTGGGTTTCATTTACACTATGATATTTAACTCTATAATGATGGAAAAGTTTAATTCTAACTACTTAATGAGAATGTAGACATTCTAGGAATGAACGTAGACATTCTAGAATGAAGGTAGACATTCTAGGAATCAGTGAACTGAAATGGACTGGAATGGGTGAATTTAACTCAGATGAACATTATATCTACTACTGTGGGCAGGAATCCCTTAGAAGAAATGGAGTAGCCATCATGGGAAACAAAAGAGTCCGAAATGCAATACTTGGATGCAATCTTAAAAACGACAGAATGATCTCTGTTCGTTTCCAAGGCAAACCATTCAGTATTACAGCAATCCAAGCCTATGCCCCAACCAGTAACGCTGAAGAAGCCGAAGTTGAGCAGTTCTATGAAGACCTACAAGACCTTTTAGAACTAACACCCAAAAAAGATGTCCTTTTCATTATAGGGGACTGGAATGCAAAAGTAGGAAGTCAAGAAACACCTGGAGTAATGGGCAAATTTGGCCTTGGAGTACAGAATGAAGCAGGGCAAAGGCTAATAGAGTTTTGCCAAGAGAATGCACTGGTCATAGCAAACACCCTCTTTCAACAACACAAGAGAAGACTCTACACATGGACATCACCAGATGGTCAACACCGAAATCACATTGATTACATTCTCTGCAGCCAAAGATGGAGAAGCTCTATACAGTTAGCAAAAAAAGACCAGGAACTGACTGTGGCTCAGATCATGAACTCCTTATTGCCAAAATCAGACTTAAATTGAAGAAAGTAGGGAAAACCACTAGACCATTCGGATATGACCTAAATCAAATCCCTTATGATTATAGAGTGGAAGTGAGAAATAGATTTAAGGGACTAGATCTGATAGATAGAGTGCCTGATGAACTCTGGACGGAGGTTCGTGACATTGTACAGGAGACAGGGACCAAGACCATCCCCATGGAAAAGAAATGCAAAAGAGCGAAATGGCTGTCTGAGGAGGCCTTACAAATAGCTGTGAAAAGAAGAGAAGTGAAAAGCAAAGGAGAAAAGGAAAGATATAAGCATCTGAATGCAGAGTTCCAAAGAATAGCAAGGAGAAGGAGATAAGAAAGCCTTCCTCAGCGATCAATGCAAAGAAATAGAGGAGAACAACAGAACAGGAAAGACAAGAGATCTCTTCAAGAAAATCAGAGATACCAAGGGACTATTTCATGAAAAGATGGGCTCGATAAAGGACAGAAATGGTATGGACTGAACAGAAGCAGAAGATATTAAGAAGAGGTGGCAAGAATACACAGAAGAACTGTACAAAAAAGATCTTCACGACCAAGATAATCACAATGGCGTGAGCACTCACCTAGAGCCAGACATCTTGGAATGTGAAGTCAAGTGGGCCTTAGAAAGCATCACTATGAACAAAGCTAGTGGAGGTGATGGAATTCCAGTGGAGCTATTTCAAATCCTGAAAGATGATGCTGTGAAAGTGCTGCACTCAATATGCCAGCAAATTTGGAAAACTCAGCAGTGGCCACAGGACTGGAAAAGGTCAGTCTTCATTCCAATCCCAAAGAAAGGCAATGCCAAAGAATGCTCAAACTACCGCACAATTGCACTCATCTCACACGCTAGTAAAGTCATGCTCAAAATTCTCCAAGCTAGGCTTCAGCAATACGGGAACTGTGAACTTCCAGATGTTCAAGCTCGTTTTAGAAAAGACAGAGGAACCAGAAATCAAATTGCCAACATCTGCTGGATCATAGAAAAAGCAAGAGAGTTCCAGGAAAACATCTATTTCTGCTTCATTGACTATGACAAAGCCTTTGACTGTGTGGATCACAACAAACTGTGGAACATTCTGAAAGAGATGGGAATCCCAGACCACCTGACCTGCCTCTTGAGAAACCTGTATGCAGGTCAGGAAGCTACAGTTAGAGCTGGACATGGAACAACAAACTGGTTCCAAATAGGAAAAGGAGTGCGTCAAGGTTGTATATTGTCACCCTGTTTATTTAACTTATATGCAGAGTACATCATGAGGAACGCTGGGCTGGAAGAAGCACAAGCTGGAATCAATTGCTGGGAGAAATATCAATAACCTCAGATATGCAGATGATACCACCCTTATGGCAGAAAGTGAAGAGGAACTAAAAAGCCTCTTGATGAAAGTGAAAGAGTAGAGTGAAAAAGTTGGCTTGAAGCTCAACATTCAGAAAACTAAGACCATGGCATCTGGTCCCATCATTTCATGGGAAATAGATGGGGAAAAAGTGGAAACAGTGTCAGACTTTATTTTGGGGGGCTCCAAAATCACTGCGGATGCTGACTGCAGCCATGAAATTAAAAGACGCTTATTCCTTGGAAGGAAAGTTATGACCAACCTAGATAGCATATTAAATAGCAGAGACATTACTTTGCTAACCAAGGTCCGTCTAGTCAAGGCTATGATTTTTCCAGTGGTCATGTAAGGATGTGACAGTTAGACTGTGAAGAAAGCTGATTGCCGAAGAATTGATGCTTTTGAACTGTGGTGTTGGAGAAGACTCTTTAGAGTCCCCTGGACTGCAAGGAGATCCAACCAGTCCACTCTAAAGGAAATCAGTCCTGGGTGTTCATTGGAAGGACTGATACTAAAGCTGAAACTCCAATATTTTGGCCACCTCATGCGACAAGTTGACTCACTGGAAAAGACTCTGATCCTGGGAAAGATTGGGGGCAGGAGGAGAAGGGTACAACAGAGAATGAGATAGCTGGATGGCATCACCGACTTGATGGGCATGAGTTTGAGTGAACTCCGGGAGTTGGTGATGGACAGGGAGCCCTGGTGTACTGTGATTCATGGGGTCGCAAAGAGTCGGATACGATTGAGCAACTGAACTGAACTGAAATAGAATGAGTTTTTAAAAATTAAATTCATATTTATTTATCTATAAAAGTAATTTAATCTTAAAAGTTGACCGTGTAATTAACTCACACATCACACTTGAATAAAATGTCACAACATGTCACCTTTTTAAAGATATGTATTTTAATGATAAAAGATAGTATTAGTGAAGCCTTTTTGTATGTATCTTTTGTGACATTAAACATGTACTGTCAAATATATAGATGTATATAATAGCGTGTTAAGAATATAAATCATTTTGTCAAGGAAGAGCTGTGCTTTCAAAGCCTTCTTAAAAGGCCAAAAAGGTAAAGTTTCTCTTAGGAAATGATGCTTAGGAGTTAACACTATCACAGTTACATCAGCTAAAGAAGGAAAATAACAAACTTGTTAAACCATCTTAACAGAAATCTTACTGCAAATAGGTGATTCTTTTCAACACAACACAAAGAAAGAATAACCTCAAAGGCAGGTGTAACTTTCTTCCATAGTGTATTAAAAGTACGAGTTTGGCTAATGGCTCCTGAATTGTAAAAGTTGCTGACAAACTCCCCTAGACTGTGTATAGTTTTTCCCCTTTAAAAAGTCATATAAAAAGATATGTCAGCGTCCAGCAGAGCTAATATTGGTCCATAAGAAAAGTTATAAAAATATTAACATAAGAAAATTCCAGTTTAAAAGAAATTTCAAACCAATTCTAAGCATGGAAAAATAGCCATATGGCTGAGGTTAATTTTCTAAAGTCAAACAAGCTCCTCCTTCCCCCTAAAACAGTAATGGGACAGCTGCCCCATTATATTTGTTTTTTTTCCTACAAAAATCAGTTTACCACCTGCTGGAATCCCAGCCCAGGAACCAGCCTGTGAAAGTATGTGGCTCATGCCCCTGTTTTATGATGACAATTGGCGTCCTCTTATCTCTTCCAGAAGGGTCAGTCTCAAGGTATATTTTGGCTAAAAAGAGTTTAAAAAACAAATAAATTCAGTTAGTTTCAACTAAAGTAAAATAACTAAAGAATGAGAAGCCTTCCAATAAAAGTAATAAATCAAATTTTCATTGGCCCAAAGTAGCCAACGCTACTCTATTTGAACAGTTCCTTATTATTTTCTCACATCTGGAATGTGCATGTCTCATTATTTCCTGAAAAAAATTCCAAACTTTATGGAATTATCCTTATAGCATAATTATTCTTTACTTTGCAATAATGAAAAAAAAAAAAAAGTACTGCCAGAAAGAATAGCATTCCTCAAAAGGAATTTATAAAAATCTAGATTATCAGAGTAATGGAGCTTTTACTATTTCCATAATTTAAAAAAATGAATTTAAAAGTCTCAGAATAAATTGACATACTTATATCCTAAATTAGATAACAAAACATAATTTTGTGGTTCCTATTCTGAAATTCTTCAGTTTTTAAAAAATTCCATTACTCTTTACTTCTGAAGATGAAAGCTAAGATTCTTCTCATTCTCGGTTTTGATACATGGTTTTGGAGGATGTGGTGCAAAAAGAAATCAGGGAACTTTCTAACAACTGTTCAGAATTATGTCCTAATTGCCCATGGGATCCAGCTTACCAGACTTCAAAGATTCTGCTTTCTCAACTTCATTGGCATCTTTTCCAATCCAAATAAAAATCTGAAAAATGAAGCAATAATAATACTCATAATTTTGGGAGTATCGATGCGGTGTGAGCCTTATGCAAAGTGCTTCTCATACCATCTCACTTAATCTTCACAACAGCCCCAAAGTCAGGGATGTGGACATGCACGTGCAGAGAAGTTCAATCGCTCTCCTAATGTCTACACTTATTAAGAGCTGCCTGAATTTGTATCCAGCCAGTTTGACTCCAGATATCACATTCTGGTATTTAATGTTTATGTAGTATTTTTCTAGTTTACAAAGTGAGCCTTCCTGAAAACAACAGGCTGGTTGTTTTGCACACACGCTCCTGGGGTGTGTAAAGCAGGCATTATTCCCATATTATTATCCTGAGGGAGCCACATGTAGCTTGTTCATGGGCACCCCACACTCTCTTTAGGAACCCCTAACTTAAACCTAGTCTTCTCCTATGTTATAGTATCCTGTCACACTTTGGTAAAAGTGCTGTGTGTGTGTGTGCTTAGTTGCTCAGTCGTGTCCCACTCTTTGCAACCCCAAGGACTACAGCTTGCCAGACTCCTCTGTCCACGGGGATTCTCCAGCCAAGAATACTTGGAGTGTGTTGCCAATTCCTTCTCTAGGGGATCTTCCTAACCCAGGGATCAAACCGGTGTCTCCTGCATTGTCAGGCAGATTCTTTACCAACAAACCACCAAAGAAGCCATTATTAGTTTACATAGAGATTAAAGGAAAACGACTCTCATGTATGACTTCCCTGGTGGCTCAGACAGTACAGAATCTGTACAAAGAGTCAGACACAACTGAGCAACTAACACACATCGATGTGACATACAAAATCACCATTAATTTGCTACAAATAAAGATATCTATATTAACAGTAATGTATTTTAGTGTGTAGATTCAAAAGTATTCTGTTTGTTTCTTCTCCAGAGGAGAGGTCTCCTATGACTTCTTGTCAGATTTCAAGAGAAATTCTGAATATTTCAGTCTCCCTGAGGCATTGGAATCCACTAATGCATTTATTACTTAAATGTATGAATAAATACGGAGAAGGCACTGGCAAGCCACTCCAGTACTCTTGCCTAGAAAATCCCATGGATGGAGGAGCCTGGTAGGCTGCAGTCTATGGGGTCGCTAAGGGTCGGACACGACTGAGCGAGTTCACTTCCACTTTTCACTTTCACACATTGGAGGAGGAAATGGCAACCCACTCCAGTGTTCTTGCCGGGAGAATCCCAGGGATGGGGGAGCCTGGTGGGCTTCCGTCTATGGGGTCACACAGAGTCGGACATGACTGAAGTGACTTAGCAGCAGCAGCATGAATAAATAAGAATAAATGAATGTCTGAATAAATAAAAATGAATGAATATCTGAATAAATAAGGAACAAATGAATCTTACAAAATAAATGAAAAACAGGAGTTTTCTGTTGTTTGTTTGTTTCTTGTTTTCACCTAAATCTATACAGCCAAAGATGGATAGCCATGGAATTATTTCCAGCTTAAGAAAACAACGTGCCGTATGCATTAGTTTTATTTTTTGCCAAACCGTGGAAATTTTCTTATAAATATAGCCTAAATCCATGGGTCTATTTATTATTAAACTTGCCATTTCTCAAGGAAGGTTGTATCAGCTCCCATCTATAAGCACGCACTCTCGCCATGAACAAAACACAGTTTTACCTGTTCCCAAGCATCTAAGAGCATGACATCATCTTCTGCTAAATCATCCTGGGTGAACTCTCCTGGAACCTCTTCAATCTGAAATGTATAAAAAAGCTTTATAACCCAACAGTCAAGCAGTGATTTTTCTAATATAAAGGATACAAATGTTTTGTATTATCTGGAACATAGGGAAAAAATAAAGCTTGTTAGTCATTTTTTCCTTCCCTTTGGGCAATAAAGACTTAAATAATTGTTTATCTATTTAATCATGTATCACAAACTGAGGCTATCTTATTTAGGGAGGGGAGTACTTAACATAAATATTGCATATGGCTTTAGAGAGACCATGCACAAGCAACATAGCCATAGTTTCCTCTACTTCCAGTTCTTTGTGACAAGTTGCTTCGCAAGTTTCTGTTGCCTTCCTAATTCCTAAAGACATTTAAGTGTATGATGCAGGTATTAAATCTTCTTTCATTTTGTAGGTAGGTCAAGATTATTTTAATAAAATCAACAGGTGTGGTCATTTTTAAAAAGCAACCATTTTCAATAAAATATTATAACAATATTCCACAAGCAAAGTGTCATTATTTTTATTTTAAATGGGTTAAACTGTGTTCTCCAGAGCTAACACTAAAGGGTAATGGGCTAGTTTAACACACCCAATATCAGCAGGCATTCATTAAAGTTCAAATTTTTGAAAGAATTCTGGATGAAACTCCCCCTAATCATTAGGAAGGTGGTGACAGATTGGATTAGGGTTTGCAGTTCTTCACGTTTCCTCTCTGCTGTGTGTGACACTGCAGGTGAAGTTGACTCTGGCCTTGGCCATGTCTTGGTAAATACAAGCTTTACTTTTGAACACACACATGAAAATTAATATTTTAATGTAAGCCAGTGGGACTTACTTAATTGAGCCAGTGGGACTCAGCCGAGCATCCTGTGCTCCTGGGCTCTGTCCACGGATAAACGGGCATGAACCTAACCTGCAGCCCCTTAAGCATGACAGTACCTATTTGTTGTAATCTTATGGTATTCTCAAATTGTTACACAAAAAACAAACACTAGCCATTTACAGAGGGCAAGAAATGAGTTTATATATCTTTTTACAGAATATACCGTGCCAGGCACCGTTCTAATTCTTTATATGCAACAACCAAGATAATATTCACAACTCTCTGTAGTCAGTACGAGGATTAGCCCCATTTTTCAGATGAGAACATTATAACACAGAGAGGCTAAGTGACCAGCCTAAAGTTACACAGCCAGGAAGAAATATCACCAAGTAAGTGATATCGAGCAGGCACACTGGTTCTAAAAGCTGTGCCTATAGACTCTGCTGTCTTGTATGAATCTACACGTCTAGAGCCTGTTTTCTGATGATGGTAATAAGATCAAACACTTGTTAGCAACACTCCTTTTCCTTAAAATGTTAAGAATTAGAGTTCCAAATGTCAAACAAGAAAATGAATAAGTGTAAAGAAAAAAGTATATTTTTCTTAAGTATGTAAATAACAAAAGCCGAAAACTAATAGATTTTTTTAAACCTAAGAAAAAAGCCTAGGAATTATGTTTGTAAGTATATATTTGCATATTCATTTTTGTAAAATATATCTTCATTGGAAACAAGCATGATATTTATGGCAATATTAGCAAATAATACTCTCAAGAAATTAGAAAGGCTCACACTGAAAAAGATGTTATTTGGATGCGATATCAAATAACAATCAAAAGAGTAAACAGATTTTCCTGACGATGAATTTATAAAATACAGGGATTTCCTGCAAAGCAGATGAACAACTGTGGTGCCTAACAACCTAATATTTATCACAATTCACCATTTAAATCTTTAATCTTTAGGTCAAGTCACTTGTAAGCTTCAAGTGTGTTTCACATATGAGCAGTTTCTTCTTCAAAGCATTTTATTTCAAACATGCAATGTACCTGGGAAAATATTAATTTTCATGTGTGTGTTCAACAGTTAAGCTTATATTTACCAAGACATGGTGACCAAATCTTTAGATCAAATTTTATCAGCAAAGAATCTGTTCCTTAAATGAAAAATTTACACAAAAGCCTAGTATGTCAAATGGAGAAAGCAGAATTTTTGTGATTAAACTGAGATGAGGGGCTAAGCCCAGGATATTTCAGAGACCCATAGAAAATCACTCTTGTACACTGATATTTTTATTTCGAATTGCCTAGAATTCAAAGCTTGTGAATGTGACTGTGACATAAAATATTCCTGCTGATTTCAGCTCACTTGCAGGTGTGTGTAGAGTTCTGTGATTTTGCTCAATGATCATAATATTTCCATAATGTTTTTCATTCCATCAACATGGTGAGACTTTTTACTCCCCTGGGAAACTCAAGTGTAAAATTTTACGTAGTTTGATCAGAGGAACCACTGTTGCTGCCCACCGAAAGTGTCAAATTATTAAATTAACAAATCCAACCATGTGCATATGCATACAGCAACAACCACGCGCTGACACAGGTGCAAAGTAGCTGATATTTTTAAGAGCCGCTTGATTTACATGGTACATTACAGTATTCCTATGCTTTCCTATCCATTATCACTGGCTCTTAAATCAACCCTGCGTGGAGCAAAGATTGTCATTCGTGGTTTGCAAGTAAACCAAAACTGAGAATTGGAGTAGGAATGTCACTGGAAAGAACCAGAGCAGTATCAGAATGCCTCTCTTTCCTTCCCCCTACTGTTCGGTTCAACCCCGTGGTTTCTCAGGACACTTACAATGAATCTTCCAGTTTTGTTGGAGCAGCCGTAAAGCCGAGGTGGATGGTCTTCAGCCTGGGATTCTAGCAGAGGAGAGGTCTGGTAGTCTTTTTTCCCTCCAAGGGAATTCCAAAATTCCTCTGTGGAAAACACACTGAGTTAACCTATGCATTTTCAGGAGCATATGATCGGTATTGCTTTTCAGTAACAAATAATTGCATCTCACGTCAAGTTCATTGTTAAGTTACTTAAATACAGCAGGAGAGGTTACACAAATAGAGCAGGTACCATCACCCATTCTTGAAGCTAGTAAATGGGTTCTTAATGCCCTATAACCATTACAAAGTTCCTATTTATAAAAAAGATAAATTACATGATGAGCAAGTACACCAAATATAAGTTCTGGCTGGAGTCCTTGGCGCCACCTATACACACCTGGTTCCTCGCCCTCCTGAATCATTGCAGTTTTGCATTTGAGGACACTTGCCACGTATTCTGCTCCTTTCTCCTCCTCCTGTGTGGCACCTTTTCCTACCCAGATGTAGCCATTATTTTGTCGCAGTTTCAGGACAAAAACATCATTGGAATTCAACGAATTTGCATCAACATCTACCTAGAGTATGAAGAAAAATAACACGATTTAAATTCATTGCTGGTCCCTCAGTAAACATGCCCAAGAAGCTGTGCTGCTGCCAAACTACCTACAGACTTCTGTTCTGATCCAGGAATTAATTCAGGGGGCACTAGGACACCACTTGTTATTGTTTTTCAGTTGCTAAGTTGTGTCCAACTCTTTACAACTCCATGGGCTGCAGCACACCAGCCTTCCCTGTCATTCACTATCTCTGGGAGCTTGCTTAAATTCATGTCCATTGAGGTGGTGATGCCATCCAACCATCTCACCCTCTGTTGTCCCTTCCTCCTCCTGCCTTCAATCTTTCCCAGCATCAGGGTCTTTTCCAATGATTCAGCTCTTCACATCAGGTGGCCAAGTATTGGAGCTTCAGCTTCAGCATCAGTCCTTCCAATGAATACTCAGGACTGATTTCCTTTAGGATTGACTGCTTTGATCTCCTTGCTGTCCAAGGGACTCTCAAGAGTCTTCTCCAACACCACAGTTCAAAAGCATCAATTCTTCAGCGCTCAACCTTCTTTGTAGTCCATCTCTCACATCCATATATGACTACTGGAAAAACCATAGCTTTGACAAGATAGACCTCTGTTGGCAAAGTGATGTCTCTGGCTTTTAATATGCTGTCTAGGTACAAAAACATTCTCAGAGCCATGTTTCAATAGTACATAAACTGTGAACTTTCACATGTTCAAGCTGGATTTAGAAAAGGCAGAGGAACCAGAGATAAAATTGCCAACATCCACTGGATCATTGAAAAAGCAAGAGTTTCAGAAAACCATCTACTTCTGCTTTATTGACTACGCCAAAGTCTTTTACTGTGTGGATCACAATAAACTGTGGAAAATTCTGAAACACAGGAATACCAGACCATCGGACTTGCCTCTTAAGAAATCTGTACGCAGGTCAGGAAGGAACAGTTAGAACTGGACATGGAACAACAGACTGGTTCCAAATAGGAAAAGGAGTATGTCAAGGCTGTATACTGTCACCGTGTTTATTTAACTTATTTGAAGAGTACATCATGAGAAACACTGGACTGGAAGAAGCACAAGCTGGAATCAAGACTGCCAGGAGAAATATCAATAACCTCAGATATGCAGATGACACTACCCTTATGGCAGAAAGTGAAGAACTGAAGAGCTTCTTGATGAAAGTGAAAGAGGAGAGTGAAAAGGTTGGCTTAAAGCTCAACATTCAGAAAACGAAGATCATGGCATCCCATCACTTCATGGCAAATAGAGGGGGAAACAATGCAAACACTGAGAAACTTTATTTTTCTGGGCTCCAAAATCACTGCGGATGGTGACTGCAGCCATGAAATTAAAAGACGTTTGCTCCTTGGAAGAAAAGCCATGACCATCCTAGACAGCATATTAAAAAGCAGAGATATTACTTTGCCAACAAAGGTCCGTCGAGTCAAAGCTATGGTTTTTCCAGTAGTCATGCACAGATGTGAGAGTTGGACTATAAAGAAAGCTGAGCACTGAAGAATTGATGCTTTTGAACTGTGGTGTTGGAGAAGACTCTTGAGAGTCCCTTGGATTGCAAGGAGATCCAACCAGTCCATCCTAAAGGAAATCAGTCCTGAATATTCATTGGAAAGACTGAGGCTGAAGCTGAAACTCCAATACTTTGGTCACCTGATGGGAAGAACTGACTCATCTGAAAAGACCCTGATGCTGGGAAAGATTGAAGGCAGGAGGAGAAGAGGATAACAGAGGATGAGGTGGTAGGATGGCATCACCAACTCGATGGACATGAGTTTGAGTAAGATCCTGGAGCTGGTGATGGACAGGGAAACCTGGCATGCTGCAGTCCATGGGGTTGCAAAGAGTTGGACATGACTGAGCGACTGAAGTGAACTCACCTAGGTACCACTAGGTAACCGCTAGGGGGTTAGAAACATTAGAACAGGAGCATATATTGCTGGGTCACTGTAAGGCTCACCTGCCTGAATAATCCTCTGAGAATAAAATGAGGCAAATTTAAGTGATACATAACAAGGATAATATTCAAAGAGACCGCAAAAAGGATGATGGCCTATAACTGATATTTGGAAAGAGGATGTAATATTCCCAAATGACACAATAAAGCACAATGTTCAGGTTTTCTCTCCCCTACTGAAGAGGTTTGTCAAATAATCAAGGGGACATCTAAAAATCATAAAACAGGGATTGAGATTTAATGTAAGAAAAGACTGTAACAGAGATTGACTAAAAGCTTCTCCAGGCTCAGATAAATTATAGCTCAGATTATAAAAGGATATTTAGAAGGCATTAAAAGCATATGACCAACCTAGATAGCATATTAAAAAGCAGAGACATTACTTTGCCAACCAAGGTCCGTCTAGTCAAGACTATGGTTTTTCCAGTAATCATGTATGGATGTGAGAGTTGGACTGTGAAGAAAGCTGAGTGCCGAAGAATTGATGCTTTTGAACTGTGGTGCTGGAGAAGACTCTTGAGAGTCCCTTGGCCTGCAAGGAGATCCAACCAATCCATTCTAAAGGAGATCAGTCCTGGGTGTTCTTTGGAAGGACTGATATTAAAGCTGCAACTCCAATACTTTGGCCACCTCACGTGACGAGTTGACTCACTGGAAAAGACTCTGATGCTGGGAGGGTTTGGGCCAAGAGGAGAAGGGAACGACAGAGAATGAGATGGCTGGATGGCATCACCGACTCTGTGGACATGAGTTTGAGTGAACTCCAGGAGTTGGTGATGGACGGGGAGGCCTGGCATGCTGCGATTCATGGGTTCGCAAAGAGTCGGACATGACTGAGCGACTGAACTGAACTGAACTGGAAAGCATAGCACTGACAAACCCCCTTCCTTTTAACCGAGATGTCGTGGACACCGTCTGGGATGAGCCACATGAGTGCAGTTCTGGTCCCTGTGGCCCAGAGCCAGTGAGAGAGGCCTGGCTGAGACCAGACTCCAGCCTGAGGGTGAGCCTTAAGGTGGAGCCTCAGAGCAGCAACAAGGCATGAGCAGAGTCTCAGGCTTGGGAGGGAGCCTGAGGTCCTAGGATGGGCTTGTGTCTGTAAGCTTGTCATCGTGTGTCTCTGCACTGGTCTGAGGCCCTCTGGACACAGGAGTGTGTGACCGTGACTGTGTGTGTGACTTTCCATAGAACTCCATGTGACGTGTGCTAGCAGGGAGATGAAGAAGGAGGAGGAAACAAGACTGTGATAGGGAGGCCATGAGTGAGGAGGAATTCCAGAGTGTGGTGTCCTGAGGCCGAGTGCAGAGAGCCCTTCGGGAAGCAGCATGTGATGCCGTTTGACCAACTGTGCGGAGTGGCCAGAGGAAAGCATCAGCGTGTGGAAAGCTGGTCTCGCCCAGGTTCATCAGGCCCCTGTCCCCAGAGACGGCACCGGAGGAGCAAGTGAGCACTGCTGGAAGATTTGAAGATGTGCCCCAGGTGTTGGTCACATTCAGGGGAATGGTTATCATCCTCCTTCAGTAAGAAGTTGGCCCCATGGACCAAGCTCGAAGGAATCCCTCAGATGTGATGATGAAAACTGATAGGAATTGTGACTCCCAATTGCTAACCCAAATGACTCCTTGTGTGTGTGTGTGTTTTCAGTCACTCAGGCATGTCCAATTCTTTTTGACGCCATGGACTGTAGGCCCACCAGGCTCCTCTGTCCAGGGAATCTTCCAGGTAAGAATACTGGATAGGATCCCCACATTCTCCTCCAGGGGATCTTCCTGACCCAGGGAACGAACCTGCGTCTCTTGCACCTCCTGTACAGGCAGACAAGCTCCTTACCAACTGCACCACCTGGGAAGCCAAATGTCTCCTTGCTGGTATCGAGGCAAGAGCATGGAAGACGGAGAGGCAGGTGATAAGAGGCCCATGCCCAGACTAGTGTGAGGTCGGGGTAGGAGCTCCACAAAAGAACCTTAGAAAGTTTTAGCCTCCCAGGAGATGAAAACAGAAAGCCTTATCAAAAGCGTTTCGGCCGGTGCATTTCAGAGAGGCTAGGAATGCAAAGGTTAGTTTGAGAGGCTGCAAGAAAAGAAAGAATCTTCATCACAAGCAGCTCACGATGCTTCATAAAGAAGTGTCCACTGGGAAGAGACCAGGACTGTTACGATTCTCCTTGACTCTGGCCTCTGAAATCAGCTAAGAAGGCCTGGAGATGAAAACTTCACTTTCAATTTGACAGATTAAAAAATCAGTCACAATTGAACACATGAGAATCTATGCACAGAATGTCATGGATGAGTTGATACAGAATGGCATTTAAATTATATGACTAAACCAGATCACTCTAAAGAAGGCCAAGACAGCCCTGGAGAGCTCAGGAGCTTTGAGGACAAGCAGAGGGGGAGAATTCAGCAACTGGGTGGGAGTGAAAACAACCTTCAGAAGGGTGACCCTCAAGTGTGGAAGAAATCCTGGTAAGTGTGAGGTTTCAGAAGCCTAGTTAAAAAATAGTGTTTAAGACAGAAAAGAGCAACTGAGTCAAATGCTACAAAGAGGTTGAAAACAATAGCATCAGAGAAGAGAATTTTGATGGCAAAAGGCAGGTCATTGGCAAACTAGATAAACCCCATGTGGATGGTGTGGCGGGAAGGGATGGCTGAGTGGAGTGGCTTTTGATAGAGGAGGCTTGGCACAGCAGGGACAGTGAGGGGGCGAAGATGACTCTTCTGAGGATCTGTACTCTCAAGGATGTACTCTCAGGGATGTGGTAGCCAGGAGGGTCAGAGTCAAGAGAGTTTTTAAAGAAAGGATGAAAGTGTCTTAAAGGCATGTTTGTGCTGCAGAGTAAGTAATCCAGGGGAGAAGAATAAATCAGTGATATGAAGAGAAAGGAGATGACTGCCTGCAAGAATGATGAACTAGAATTAGGATGATAGCATCGGACAGAGAAATCCAGGGAAGTCCTCGGAAAGCCCCAGGACAGGGGACCCAGGACAGAAGTAGTGGTGGGGAATGGGGGCAGATGGACTTTGAGCTGAGAGACAGGAGTCATTTTATTTATGTAATAAATATATAGCCATTTATTTACCAGTATATTAGTTTATACAAACATTATTATTTTATTAATGTATGCATAGCAATATATCAATATTAATGTGTACTTTAGTGTTTACATGTAAATTACTATTATAAAATATTTATTAATTGTTCAGTTCAGTCGCTCAGTCGTGTCCGACTCTTTGCGACCCCATGAATCACAGCACGCCAGGCCTCCCTGTTAGCTATCAATAAATTAACAACTTAAATTGATTTCATAAAATAGGCAAGAAGGAGAATTCCATATACAGATGCAGACAAGCTGGTGATATTGGAGGAGAGCAGATAAGGTAATCAGGCTTCCCATGTGGCTCCAGTGGTAAAGATCACCTGCCAATGCAGGAGACATAAGAGATGTGGGTTTGATCCCTGGGTCAGAGGGCATGGCAACCCCCTCCAGTATCCTTGCCTGGATAATCCATGGACAGAGGAGCCTGGCAAGCTACAATCCATAGAGTCACAAAGAGTCGGACACGACTGAAGCAACTTAGCACGCACGCATGTAGATAAGGTAAATCTTGTGGGATTATTTTTAAATTCTCTGTGAACTCAGAATCCATTAAAATAGAGAACTGGGATGTTGGAGACGTTGGGGGATGTGATGGGTGGAGAGGGTTCATGGATTCAGCCATGAGACTGGAGAACTGCTGGAAGAAATGGGGGCTAAAGGACAGGAGACACTTGTCACATATTAGATGCTTGAGGTGCTAAAGTTATCACCCAGGACAAGGTCTGGTACAGGACCACAAGCTGAAGTGGGGTCAAGATAAGACTGCTAGATGAGAGGAGCCGCGATGGAGATAGTGAGACAAGAAAGCCATTAAAGAATAAGAGAGTAGGACTCTTGGCTCAGCAGACAGAAAAGGGATGAAGGAGGGAAACGGATAAGAAGGAACGGAGTCAACGGGGCAAAACTGAGCAAGGAGGGGTGCCCACTGTCCTATCCCTGGCCAGCCGGCATCGGGGAAAAACACAGCTTCCACTCGAGAGGGCTGTATGGGCCTCTGTGACCTCAGAACACAGAACAAGCAAGGGGCGGCTTAGAGGAGAGGTTCCAGCGGAGGGATGCTGTGACCCACCTGCTTTTAAGGCTCATCCGAACAACATGGCAGAGCAGTCCAGGTTTGCAGACACACAGAGAGTGCAGGGCAGTTAGGAGACCTGGGTTTCAGTGATGACTGAGGTGATGGGGTGAGGAACTGTAAAGAATCCTCCTTGAAGTCAAAGTACTCAGCCATTTAAAACCCTGGGCCCACTGGCCTGCTCCATCCCTGGCGGGCTGGGGGCCTGACACCGCGATCTGGGGCTTGACTTCTTTCACAGCTGCCACTCAGAGGCAGCTCGTTCGGCCAGCTCAATGATGACTCTCGCCCAGTGGGGCAAAGCTTGCTTTCCGTGTTCTTTACATTTGTGCAAATAAGGGCCTTCTCTTTCAACTTCCCCAGTGTGGTCACCGGACCATCACCCGTGATCTATCTTCCCCCAGGCCTTGCAAGACAGAGCTTAAGCTGTCTCATGCCTTCAACAACTTGATTTGTTACATCCTTCTTTTTTGTATATATTAAACTTATTTTTAACTAAAGGATAATTGCTTTACAGTACTGTGTCGGTTTCTATCAAACATCAGAGTGTCCTCTCTCTATTATTCTTAAACCCATTTGTTTTGTTACAGTGTGGCTGAAAAATATGAGAGGCCTGTTATCTGATTAACTTTTTTACTTTTTACTTGATTCTCCTGCTTTTAGTATTTTTAACGGTGAAAACTGGGTAAGTTACAGCAATGAAATTGGTTTACTTGCCATTTTTTTTTAAAGACTAATATTGGCTGATGGCTCAGGTCCACTGGGAAGTCCATGAGCAGGGCAGGTTTTACTGACTGCGTGACATTACCTCCACAATTCTGGTGATCGAAGCCAGGTTTCTTCGGACTTGAAAGAGGCGTGTAGGGGGCGCCGGCGCCTGACCTTCTTTCTTTGATGTTCCATTCTTGTAAATAATGAGTGGTTTGTCTTTGAACAAACTCAGCAGGTGAGCAGGTTCTTTGCCTTGGGAGACTCGAATCTGGGGGCAGAGGGGATAAAGAAATGCAATAAAGAGGGCAATGAAAGAAGCCTGCATTTCCAAAGACATCCTTATTTTTCTTTTCGAAAAAAAAATTAAAAGTAAATAAAAAGTCAAGTGCAGGAGGAACGATGATTAACAGAAAATATAGGTTAATAATAATCAAGCACAGCTTCCTTGCTGACTTAGGAACCATTCGTTATTCCAGATACAGAACACTGGGGCTGGGGGAGGTAGGTACAATGCCACATTGCATAGCTTTCTGCTTCCACACTGCACCACTCACATCTTAGCACAAAGATGTAAAAAAAAGAGTAATTTTTATAAAAGATGACAAAGATGAGCACTTCGTTGTTTTCCCCACTTGGAGATGTAGATGGACACATGTGTGCAAGTGCTAGTCGCTCGTCCTGTCTGACTCTGTGTGACCCCATGGACTACAGCCCGCCTGGCTCCTCTACCCATGGGATTCTTCAGCAAGAATACTGGAGCGGGTTGCCATTCCCTTCTCCAAGGGATCTTCCCAACCCAGGGATCGAACCCAGGTCTCCTGCATTGCAGGCAGATTCTTTACCATCTGAGCCACCATCGTAATCTAGGAGTGAATAAAGATTTCAATCGAAAACAACAAATGCTGGCAAAATAAACAGAATAGACTTTTATTTTTTAACTTACCTATGGAAATGGTAATAGTAGATTTACTTAATATAATCATTTGTCAGGATAAGGAAATTGAAGAAAATAAATGGTAAATGACTTAATTTCATCTATTAGTTTAACAGTCAGATACTGGATTAGACATGAATTTCCTATTTTTTGCATAAAGTATTGATGCATTTATTTACATGAAGAGTTCAAATTCTGTGTCAGTCTATTTTTTTCTTTTCTTTTTTTTAGATTCTCAGTAAGTTATTATTATTTTCTTTTCCTTTTTTTCTATTTTTTTCAATTACCTTGCCTTTTGCAAAAATTGAACCATCTCCCCTACCCTGGTCTGTTTTTTTCTAAGAAACCAAGTGAATAAGAATGCTGAAGTACACACCATCATGGGGAGGCCTAGGGAGTGGTGCAAGTAACTCCACAGATAACCTTCAGTTAGCAGACATTTATTTAAATAAGCAAGCAGCCAATTATGAAACTGTGCTGGGGCAAGGTTAGCTAAGAGTACCTAAAACTGTTGTTGGCTTAGCATTTCCCATACCATTGAGAAAACCTCAGCTGGCAAATTGAGAGAAAGAGGGCTACTGATTGAAACCCATTCTCCACTGTGAATGAAAGCAAGACAGAAAAAGGGGAATTCCCTGGCAGTTCATGCTTAGGACTGTGCTTCCACTGCAGGGAGTTCAGGTTCGATCCCTGATCAGGGAACTAAGATCCTGCAAGCGACACAGCAAGGCCAAAGACAGAGAAAGAGAGAAAGGTAAACTGAAAATTTTTCAGCACTGTATGAAGGAATGTTTAAAACAAACAGTTTATAACAAACAGTATACTGTTATAAACAAACAGCATGTAGGAATGTTTAAAACAGCGATTTTATTTATTGTAAACCTCTGCCATCTAGTGGTAAAATGAGGCATTACGTTTTCATTGTTAATTCAGGGTTCAAATGGCTGACAATAAATTCATTCATTGGGTGTATTAAATATTAGTAAACTCTGAAATATTAGTAAACTCTGAAATATTAGAATTTATAAGGCACAGTGCATATCTTCAAAGTTTTGTGTGATTTGGTAAGAATAGTTGAAAGGTTAATTAAATGACGTAGATGATGTCAGTTCTTAGACATATTTCATTCAGGAAATGAATGTAATAAACAGTTCATGGGGAAGTTCACAGGGAGTTAAGTGTATTTAAAGAATTCAATAATCTTGTTAACTTGTTAACTGACAATTAGAAACGTTAGTTTATTTTTAAAAGTTAATATGCATCTTTAAATTTAAGTCTAACTTGCTTTATTTAGGAACTAAAAACCAAGACGGAAAGAAAACCAGCTAGAAGATAAGATTGGACCTCCATATCTTACATATTATGCACTAAAGTATTGGACTTACTTTTTTAATTAATTATTACCTTTGAATCAGGTAATAATTTAGATAGAGATTTGATTTATAAAGATCTGAAAATATATAAAGATTTGAAAACTGGAAAGTGATCAGCTGGAAGTGATAACTCAGGTAGAATGGTTTTAATACTTAGTAACAGGTGGCTGCCATTGATCTAATATGATTCTAAAGGAAAGATTCTTTGGGGCTCTAAATTTGTTAATAGCTTATTTTTGTTTCTATTTTTAAAAATTTGTTTGTTCCCTCTTTTGCAGAATCTGAGAGAACAAGTACGGCATGAGAGTAGGAATATTTAAATTCTTAAATGAAAAAAAGGAAATATTTAGAAAGTGTCAAATCTGCATCCTGACGTGGGAGAAGGGTTTTAATGAGACATTGGGCTTGCAAAACTTGTATGAGTTTAGGGGGTAAAAACATCCCAACCTGCACAGCCTGTCCCCCAAGGGATCTATCCAACTGAACAGTCAGGAATGCAGAGGTGGTCAGCTCATCCCGTGTGGCATTTGCTCCTTGCCTGGAGGAACCAAAGTAAAACAAATTAGCTTATATTTAAGTTTTAAGATCTTCTAATTAAAAGACGCTTACTCCCTGGAAGGAAAGTTATGACCAATCTAGATAGTATATTAAAAAGCAGAGACATTACTTTGCCAACAAAGGTCCGTCTAGTCAAGGCTATGGTTTTTCCCATGGTCATGTATGGATGTGAGAGTTGGACTGTGAAGAAAGCTGATCGCTGAAGAATTGATGCTTTTGAACTGTGGTGCTGGAGAAGACTCTTGAGAGTCCCTTGGACTGCAAGGAGATCCAACCAGTCCATTCTAAAGGAGATCAGTCCTGGGTGTTCATTAGAAGGACTGATGCTAAAGCTGAAACTACAATACTTGGGCCACCTTACGCGACGAGTTGACTCACTGGAAAAGAATCTGATGCTAGAAGGGATTGGGGGCGGGAGGAGAAGGGGACAACAGAGAATGAGATGGCTGGATGGCATCACCGACTCAATGGATGTGAGTTTGAGTGAACTCCGGGAGTTGGTGTTGGACAGGGAGGCCTGGTGTGCTGTGATTCATGGGGTTGCAAAGAGTCAGACACGACTGAGTGACTGAACTGAACTGAACTGAAGGCAGGCATTTCAAACAGAAACTTAAGTTAGTATGAAAGATCAAGAAGAAACCTTGCTGTTTTGACATAAAAAAGGCCATAGAAGCTATTGTTTTTTAAAGTATTAACATTGAGCCATGATCTATCCTATGTATTGTTTAGAACAACATATCATAGATATGTTTAATCTCCATTTCAAGGGTCCATTTTTAGCTCCATAATAACTTAGCTAATTTATTAGCTGATTTCAAGTTGGAGCTGCCTATTTTGGAAAACAATCTCAACAGTGAAAATAATCCATTTGAGTAGTATATGAGCCACATCTACAGGGCTGGATATTAGAGGCAGTTTATTTTTCCATGACTATTTGGTGAGCATAGTAACAATTGTGTGGACCCACAAAAGTCAAGAAAATAATGATCAGAAACAGGCAATGGAGGGGTGTTCCAGGTGGCTCAGTGGGTAAAGAATCCGCCTGCAATGCAGGAGACGCAGGAGACGTGGGTTCAATCTGTGGGTCAGGAAGATCCCCTGGAGGAGGGCATGGCAACCCACTCCAGTATTCTTGCCCAGAGAATCCTGTGGACAGAGGAGCCTGGCGGGCAGTCTATAGTGTCACTAAGAGTTGGACATGATTGAATCAACAGATTGCGTGCACGCACACACACACACAGGCAATGGAGAGGCCTCCATTTTGTAATTCTGGTCATTCTTTTTTTCTTTTTTGTAAATGGTACAAAGCACAATGCCAAAAACATCAACAGTTAAAATTTCACCAAATGAACAAATACTATAGAATGCTGCTGCTAAGTCACTTCAGTTGTGTCCGACTCTGTGTGACCCCATAGACGAAAGCCCACCAGGCTCCCCCGTCCCTGGGATTCCCCAGGCAAGAACACTGGAGTGGGTTGCCATTTCCTTCTCCAATGTGTGAAAGTGAAAAGTGAAAGTAAAGTTGCTCAGTCGTGTCCGACTCTTAGCGACCCCACGGACTGCAGCCTACCAGGCTCCTCCATCCATGGGATTTTCTAGGCAAGGGTACTGGAGTGGCTTGCCATTGCCTTCTCCGATATAGAATATACAACTATAGAATATACAGTTGTAAAAAGCTACATTAAGTTATTTTACAACTGCCTCAAGCTGCAAAAAGAAAAAAAAACCCAAGACCATACCTAAGTTATCCCTCTCTCAAAATAATGCCATTTATGTTATAAACCATGATCACCCCATCAAAAGATAGGAACTGCTTTTGTTAATTCATATATATATATATATATATATGACTGTATCACTTTGCTATACACCTGAAACAAACACAACACTGTAAATAAAATATAGTACAATATAAAATAAAAATAAGTAACAGACCTTTGGGGCTTTACACTGAGTTAGAGTTCCTATCAGAGGGATAACAGCACCACAGCCATACTGAATCCACATGAAGGAGGCACACGAATGACTGGATTACAAGAGTTACAGGACTGAGACCTGCTCACTTCCCAGAAACTACAGCTCACAGAAAGCCAACAAAGGCACGAGATACAGACCATGAATGTGTAAAACTCAAGAAAGTCCACATTATTCCTACAACATGTTGAACGTGCTTCAGAATCCACACAATACTGATTTTCTTATGGTTCTGATTAAATTATATGTACCAGTTTATAACAAATGGTAAAATCTGTAACTCTGTTCAAAGTTTTAAAAGATTACTTAAGAATAGTTTCTTGTATTTCTATGCCACCTTTATAGTTCTGGTTTTTCATTTCTTAATTAGTAAATTCAGCGTGAAGGCTCTATCCCAGGTTCTATCTGGTCATTCTTTAAAGGGATTTCCCATGGACAGAGGAGCCTGGCGGGCTGCAGTGTATAGTGTCACAAAGAGTTGGACACGAATGAATTGACTGAGCGCGCGCGCACACACACACACACACACACACACACACACACAGGCAATGGAGAGGCCCCCATTTTGTCATTCTGGTCATTCTTTAAAGGAATTATGAATAAAATGGTAAGAGAAGCTAAAGTATCAGTGACCGGATAGGAGTCAATAAATCAGTTCATTCAGTTCATTGGCAACTTCTCTTTCTAGGATAACTTGTGGCTCTAACTCCAAACACTGGCTTAACCTACACAACAGCGTCTGGGAGATCTGCTCGTTTGATGACTGTGGGAGGGAAAAGCCAGGGAAAGCACTGAGCATTGTTTGTAGCCAACCCTCCCATGTCTACATTACTACAGGTTAGCAGGAAGAATACCAACCCTGGAAATGGATTTTGATAATTAATTATATTCTTGCTTCTGAAGGTTTGAGAGTGACCTACCTGTTCCATACCCAGAACCAGATTAACAGTAGGCTCCCAAGCTGGACAACACACACAAACACACACACTCATACACATCACACAGGCACATATGCACACACATCCCCCACAGCACTGCGTGTAGGAAGCATGTCTCATTTATCTCAGAATAGTTCATTGAACCAACAGAGTCAAATGGTTGATATGAAAATGCTGTACAGTGTGGTGAAAAAAAAGGGCATACTTATGTCAGACATATGTTTAAAAAAAACAGAAAATGCTTTCCATGATAAGGGCACACATGAAGATATAGTCTTTTAATGCAAATAACTAAAATTTTCCATGAGCCTGTCATGCTAGCAAACACTTCTGGGAGCCGCTGGAAGCACCAGGTGGGGAGTAACACAGAGCTGAGGAAACAGCAGGGTCTGTTATCACCTGTCCTTTATTCTCTAGCTCGGCGATTTCTTGGATATTTCTTTATTTTCTTTTTTTATTTCTCCAGGAAAACACCAGCTAACAGACAACATCACTAAACTTTTGTCATCATTTTACTTGCTGTTGTTTTCTTCCCTGGAGTATTTCAATCAGCAATACTGAAAACCCTCACCAAACTTTTGCCTTGTGACACTCTCAATAAATATTTCACTGTTTATCTCAAACCCTTCTTCCTCATCCTGTCAAAGTGACCACGCTGCCACCCACACAGATTCAAACCAATTTGCTTTACGGATCTGTGACCCAGGCAGTCAGTGACTGCCCTGCAATCAAGACCATAAGAAAATTGCTCTTTGTCTTGAACTTTGAAATCCTGTGCTTAGAGGGAGAAAAGACGCTGTCTACTTTGATATGCTTTCTTCTTTATAAATCTGTGGTACTTGTTACTCATTAAAAATAAATACTGCATGAAAATGGAATTTACTGCTTCAAGAGACTCATCATCACCACTGATCAAAGTTTGTTTAATTTCAGTTACTTTACATTTCACAGAAAAGATCACTGCTGAAATTAGTTTTCTCTTGTCATTTAGAGTATCAGTAGTTTCAGAAATAAAAAGACAAATTTGTGCATTGAGCAGTGATTTCATTCAAATTTGTCACCTTTAACTCTGCCTCTTGGATTTAACCTGTTCATATCCCATGAGTGAAATGACCACATAAACTGGAAAGTTGTTCAATCTAAAGCTAGTCTTCAGGAGGCATTTCCTAAATGCCTCTTAACTATGCTTATGGAAGTTTTCAAAGTGTTGCAAACTATACATCAACAAACTGACAACTTTAACATCTGTGCTATTAAACAACCCCATGGACTGTCGCCCACCAGGTCCTCTGTCCATGAGATTTCCCAGGCAAGAATACTGGAGTGGGTTGCCATGCCCTCCTCCAAGGGATCTTCCTGACCCAGGGATCAAACCCAGGTCTCTGGCATTATAGGCAGATTCTTTACTGTCTGAGTCACTAGGGAAGCTCAACTAATCACTTGGCTCCTTCTCATTCACTGGTTTTATCTTTTGCTTCCTAACTTTGCTCGTGCCATACACCATTACTAATAGATTAGAGCACGCTTTTTCTTGCATTGCTAGGAACACCTTCCTATTTGCTTGCTTTCCTCACTCTCATTTCTGCTCCCACTTAGATGTCACTTTAGGAGTCCTTCACCAATAAGTGAGCAGTGAGCTTGAGTGTCTGTTCCTAATTCTACACAGATCATTCAGCTTGGTTTTATCTTAAGCCTTCATACTTTATTGAAATGGCTGATAACCATCTTTCTCTAAGTATAAATTCTTGGGGAAAGTTTTTTCCACCATTGTATCTTTAGTATTTAGGTCAGTGCTTGGCACTTAGAAAGCGCTCAATGGATACTTTCAAATGATTTAAAGAATAGCTTTTACATTCAAAATTTGTAACCTGATTTAATCCGCTTTATCTATATCCACATAGTTATTTATATGGATTGCAAATTGCTAATTCCTCAAAACATTCTCTTGAATTACTTATTTAATCTTTCCTGTTTGATATAAGTGCCACAATTATTAACTATATTTTTTACATACCAAAAAGAATTTAGAGGAAGACCAAGAAACAGAATATAAAAGAAAAGCTTACTCAGAATGTAAGTAATGTAAATTCATTACCTACTTACAATGAATTTACCCCTACAGATGCCATGCTTTGCACAGATAGTTTTCTGAAATAAAATTTTAGAAAAGGAGATTGCAAAATAAGGACTTAGCTTCTACCAGGGGATAGCTGCAGGCAGGCCTTAAAGACAGCTGCAGATCAAGGTGTGAAATGTTGCTTCACCCGTTACAAGAGTTGTGACTTTGCATTAAATTATTTACTCTGATTCCCTCCTCCTTTTATATCTTTTAAAAATTACCGGATTGTGAGGAAGAGAGATAATACATGGTAACATCTAGCTTTTTGCTGGCACAAACTTGCTGCTCAAAAAAACTGGTTGCTATGAAGATGGCGTCTTAAACACAGAGCTAAATAGCTAAATACATTCATCTTTGACAGGATATGATGCGACTGTGGGGTCAGAAACATCTCTGAACACAGTGGTTCTCATTAATGCCATGGTGTACATTAGAAACTCGAGTCCCGCCAACTGGGGGTCTGATTTATTTGGTATAAAGAGGGCACCAGGTATTCCACTTTGGGAAAACTTATCTGGATTAGTATGTGCAGCTAGTGTTTGCAGCCATTGCCTAAGGCCGTGCCTGTCAATCATTAAGGTGATTCTGAATCATCCTGATAACTTGTTAAAACACACGTTCCGCTTTAGCAGGTCAAAGGTGGGGCCTGATATTCTCTATTTCTAACCAGCTCCCCAGTCACGCTGATACTCCTGGTTTCCAGACCATCCTCAGGGTACCAAGAACCCATGGGGTGGGAACAATCATCTCATCTCCTGATCTTGGTTAAGCTCAAGGCACTGGCCAGTATAAGGGGGAAGTGGTCACACTGTGAGGACAGATGTCTCTGTCATCCGGTGGGACACTCACCATAGAGAAAAGTCACTCTGTCAGCAGATACCCGAGTCCTCGTCCACTGAGCAGCCTCACTGAAGACAGCTACTGCCACGTAGGCAAAGGCAGGATCCTGCTTCATCCTCGCAACTTCAACCTATACCTCTCAACTTTAATATCTTTTTTGAAAATTCTTTTCTTTATCTCAGGCTTCTCAGAAATATTCCACTTTATCTGATTTCACTTAATGGTTTGAGAATCCAGCATTACATGATTCGTTGCAGAATCCTGTCCATTTGGACTAGTCCAGCATGCTATGTGTGCTTCACTTACTTGGTTGGACATTTCCACTGGCACTGACTCTAAGTCAACTTGAAGGTGAAAGTGTTAGTCGCTCAGTCATGTCCTGATGCTTTGAGACCCTATGGACCATAGCCCACCAGGCTCCTCTGCCCATGGGATTCTCCAGGCAAGAATAGTAATGTGGGTTGCCATTTTCCTCTCCAGGGGACCTTCCTGACCTGAAGATCAAACCCAGGTTTCTGCACTGCAGGCAGATTCTATACCATCCGAGCTACCAGGGAAGTAAACTTAACCTTCAATTAACTCAAATCATTATGCAAAAGAAATGGATAAGAAATGGAAGCAACAGCATTTTTTATTTAGTACTGCTATGAATTTCCTGAGGACAAAGGATAAGGATGCATCAATTTGAGATCTCCAGAGTCTGAAATAGAACCATAAATTAGATATATGCCTTAGAGAATCTGATTCATTGGAATGTTGCAACTCCCATCAGGATGAGCCTCTGTGAATTTTAACAATAAGAAGACACGGTACCTGATGCTGGCCAGTTGGAGTGTTTGTTAGCTTTCAAAGGAGAGGAGTTATTCAACCACATATCCACTAAAAGAACACTACCCTTCAGCTATCAAAACCTTTCTCCTAAATTAGTAAGGATGAGTTTTATCTAAACTGCTCGTGGACAGCAGCTACAAAACACATCATACTAGAAGAAAATACTACATTCATGTTATACAAAGCTCACTAGGATGAATTATAGGATAATTTTATCCCATATTGCATGGAATTTAATGAAATTTAACTTTGGAGCAAAATGTGGCCTCTACAGAACTTGAGATTTTATGAAAAAGGGAAACTTACCACGTGTAGATAATCTGTCCTCTGGGATAAGTGTAAAGTATAATGTAGCAGTCACCACCATAGAATTCACCATATGAGTTTGGGTCAATTTCGACCCTACCGTTGTTTTCTACACGCCAAATCTAAAAGGAATAAATATGTGTATCAAAATCAAAATCTTCTTTATCTAATAATACTTCTCTAAGGTTTAAAAAAACATTTTGGTTTAGATCTGTCATTAAAAACCTTTTACTTTTCTAACTAGTTACAAATCAAGTAACAGGAAGAAATTTTTGTCAGTTTGGTTATTGACTTCTTAAGTGTTTAGAGTTCTTTTATACTCTTTTCTTTTATACCCTTCATAGTACTTATCTCAGCTATGAGCCTGTTGATTAATAAATACCTATTTGATTGATCAGTGAAAATAACATGACACTCTAGTTAAACGACAAACCGAAATATTTAGCTCAGAAATACATCTCTTAACTTATACAAATTTTTCATCAGTTGGGAGGCAATTTTTTAAAACTTCTCCTTCCCTGTGCTTTAAGGCATGAGACTGTTTCTTTTTCCCCAGGTTAAGAGTGGCAGATTGTGACTAAACAATAAAAATGCCAAATTGCATGACTTCTATTTTCAAAATGTGCCATAAGACTAAGATAGAAGCAGGCAGAACTAGTTATTTTCTGTTACCTCCTCCTCATCACGAACTAAAGATACTTTTAATTAAAGGTTAAAAGTTGGAGAGATGAGAGTTGTAAATGAAATGGGAAAGTAACATGTGAGTGAGAGACTGTAGGCATGGCATGCACACACATCCTCCTGCCTGGGTCCTGGGGAGGCTCAGGATAGATCCTCTGTTTTGAAATTGAAGATGAGCAAGTGGAGCGGACCAGTGCAGTGCTTTCAGAAAGCAGCCTTCCTTCCATCCCAGAGGAACAATGGCAGCACGGCTTGGCTAAACCCAAAATCCTAGAGAAAACCCTGGACATCATCTTCCCAGGGTGGCATGGGAGGACGTCTCAGAACACTATGCTCTGATGTGGAGATTGCAGCCAGGGCGCATTTGGAGCTGGGGATCCATGTCCACCATGGGGCTCTCTGGCTGTGCTGAGCTCCAGAAAAGGATGTCTGAGCAGGACACAGACTTAGGCCCCAAAGCTGATAACCCTCTGACAGTGACCCCAGGAGGCACTTCTCCCTTTGTAGTTCCCATAACCCCTACCCAGCTTAGATTCACATTTCAAGTCTTTGAAAAAAGGAAAAACACCTTCTTAAATCTCTTACATTAAATCTCTTAAATCTCAGACTTTGGTCTGAGCAGTGTGTGATAAGCTCTGGGAATGAAGAGACAGATTATTCAATTCCTTCCCTCAAGGAACGACAAGAGGTCTGGGAGGAGAAATCTCTAAGTAAATGAACAACTCTGTGGTACTTCTACGATGAATCTGTGAAGAACATGGCTTCTGGCTTGAGAACAGAGAAAGGTCATTTCAGCGCAGAGAGAAGTCTCTGCAGAAGAGATGAAGCTTGTCATTTGACTGAGTTGCACAGGAGTGGGAATGTCACCCAGACGGCGGAGGGGAGGAGCCCTCGAGGCTGTGAAGGCTGAGGTGCAGAGAGCAAGGCTCAGTCATGGAAGGCCTGGGAGGCCCACCTAAGGACGGATGTTCTCAGGAAGACTGTGGAGAGCCACCAACATACTCTAGAACAGAAGTGATCTTAAATGCTTCCCCTTAATTAGATGACTCAATGGCAGACCAAACATGAAAAGATTTTAGTTAGGGAGAATTCTTAGGAGGGTTTCAACAATTTTGGTCAAAAAATAGCAATAATCAACAAGTTCATTTTGAATGCTCTAAAAACATCTTGCACATAACACACAATTTGCCTTTGTGAATGTCCCTAAGGAGCAAGGGAAGGACAAACTTAGGTCCTTGGAGCTTTTGGAACAATGTACCCATATGGACAAGTCTAGTTCTGAGAGCAGAAGCAGGCTTGGACCAGGAAACAAGATGGAGACAGCTGGGTTCCTTGGAGGCCTCTAAGGTGATTAGGTGATCTTACACAAATTACCTAGTTTCTTAGAATCTCAGCAAACACACTACACACTAGGACTGAAGGTCAGACAACGCTGTCTTCCAACTTTCAACTCCCTGGTTTCATATACAGTCTTGGATCATCTTCATTAATCATTAAAATGCACATTTTATAATTTGTAGCTTCCTGCAGTTATATTTCCACATAAACTGGCATAAATGGGCTTGACAAACAAATAAACAGAAATATGTAAATACCTCCACTTTGCCAGAACCATCATCCACCATATGATGCTTGGCTGCCATCTGTGGAGAACTGTGCAATTTTGAGGCATCAAATGGAATTTGTTTTATTTGAGCCACTTTTTCTGTGACATACACCTTCCCGAAGCCATCGCTCTGATCTCTGTCTCTCCAGTCCTTAAAGAACTGTTTGAAGATTGGTGTTTCACCTCCTTCTGGAAGAACTTGAATCTGAAATGTAAAAAATTATTATTATTATTAGCTCAGTGGGTAGAGCATCAGATTTTTAATCCAAGGGTCCAGGGTTCATGTCCCTGTTCAGGTGCTCTGGTTTGGGCTTCCCTGGTGGCTCAGCAGTAAAGAATCCGCCTGCCAATGCAGGAGACATGGGTTTGATCTCTGGGTCAAGAAGATCCCCTGGAAAAGGGAATGGCAACCCACTCCGGTAGCTTTGCCTGGGAAATTCCATGGACAGAAGAGACTAGCAGGATATAGTCCATGGGACTGCAAATAGTCGAACACGACTAGTGACTAAACAACAATAATTATAAACAGAAAAATAAGAGACCAAGGAGAAACAATAATCTAGTTGTGGAGAAAAAAATAAGGAAATGCAAAGAGGATCCTTTTTTGTTTTTTAAAGATGACAAATGTACACTTAGACGCTGGAATTCTTATATGAATACTAAAGGAAAAGTATCAAATATGAAGCTAAAACAATTCAACCCTGCTTTTTTTCTTATAGTTAAAGTAATTGCCAATGAATTTGGATGTTTGAGAGAAGAATCAAGTCATTTCATATGTTTCCATTACAGTCAAATAAGTTTGACTGTTTCTCTATATTAGGTTCATGAGAGGTCTGTGACCTGAAAGAAATTATCTTCTTGCGCTACTTTTGCCAGGACATAAAAATGAAGAGAAAAGATGAAGCTAGGAGATTCAGAAAAGAAGAGCAACTAGTCAGTATCTAAATTAATCTCCATGAAGGCAAGTATTTTCTGGGCCTTAGTCCATGTTTATACAACTTGCTCTAGGGAATAATTGATATATGCTCTCAGTTAATTCAACTGTGCTTGACCATCCTAAAGGCTGTGCAGGAAGTGAATGGGCTTTTATTCTAATCACAGAGTCCAATTGAAAGTCTAATCTCCAATTTCTGCAAAATTCCATCCTCCACACAGAGTTCTAGGAGCACAGGACACAAGATTGCACGCACATAGGTAAGAACGACTTCTGTGTATGTTTTTTTTGAACCAAATTCGCTCAGGAGTTTTGCGGTGATGTCATGAGCTCCCATATCTAAAAAATTTTTCCTAGCTAGTTCATTTCCATACATACCTGGGTATTCGCAGAATAATTCATTTGCTCTAGGAATTCCTCAGCTGTCTTCATGGCAGCCTTTCTCTCCTGGGGATTAGCATCTTTACCTAACATGCAACATAAATGAAAGAGAATTTTAGAGAGGCAAGATATTACGTGATTAAGAGATACTTGAGCACCAAAAATTAAACATAATTATAATTTAACCACAACACTGAAAAATGGCAAAAACTTCCTAGTATACTAAATATATTTAACAATGTTATAATATAGAATATATAAAAAATTCTATTTCTAGTGCCCAAAGACTTTCTTTTACCCCATCATCCCTAGTAAATAAGGCAAATAGAAAGAAAATATGGTTTTGATGTCTGCATTGTATAGACCATGCAGAAAGGTAAGCTTTTAAGTCAGAAAAGATGTTTTATTTCTCTTTCTGAAGAAATACATATAAATCTGAAGTATGTCAACAATGCCACGGCATTGTTTTTTTTTCACCTTTCCATACGAAAATCTGTTTTGCAGCACTGTGGTCCAAAATGAAGCATTCTTCAGACAGAAGCATCGCCATGGAGAAGGGGTTTTCTTCCGCCACCACACTCACTTTCATGGAGCCACTGGCATCTGAAACCTGACATGGAAACCATGAGCTTGCTTGAGGATGATCAGTGAGTTCTAAACTGTGATCACGGTGACAGCTGCACAACTCTGCGCATGTAATAAAAACCACCAAATTGCACACTTTAAATGGATAAACTATATAATATGTAAGTTATATCTCAACAAGGCTATTTCAAAGAAAACAGAGACCAAAAAACACCCCTCACGAACCCAGTTATACCTAGGAAAAGACTTTCTTAAAGCCCTTTAGGATAAAAGTACTACTAATAAAAAGCTACGTTTCAACACAGAAAATAATAGTGATAATAATCATGGATAAAGTTTGTTTCAGTTTTCACATATACCAGGCGCCACACAATGAACTTTACATGATTATTTCTTAGTCTTTATAAAAATCTTTGAAATAGATAACCTTGTACTCATTCAGTTCAGTTCAGTTCAGTCGCTCAGTCGTGTCCGACTCTTTGCGACCCCATGAATCACTGCACGCCAGGCCTCCCTGTCCATCACCAACTCCTGGAGTTCACTCAAACTCATGTCCATCGAGTTGGTGATGCCATCCAGCCATCTCATTCTCTGTCATCCCCTTCTCCTCCCACCCCCAATCCCTCCCATCATCAGAGTCTTTTCCAGTGAGTCAACTCTTAGCATGAGGTGGCCAAAGTATTGGAGTTTCATTCAGTTTTAGCCATCAGTCCTTCCAATGAACACCCAGGACTGGTCTCCTTTAGAATGGACTGGTTGGATCTCCTTGCGGTCCAAGGGACTCTCAAGAGTCTTCTCCAACACCACAGTTCAAAAGCATCAATTCTTTGGCGATCAGCTTTCTTCACAGTCCAACTCTCACATCCATACATGACCACCGGAAAAACCATAGCCTTGACTAGATGGACCTTTGTTGGCAAAGTAATGTGATTTTGGAGCCCCCAAAAATGAAGTCTGACACTGTTTCCACTGTTTATCCATCTATTTCCCATGAAGTGATGGGACCAGATGCCACGATCTTAGTTTTCTGAATGTTGAGCTTCAAGCCAAGTTTTTCACTCTCTCCTTTCACTTTCATCAAGAGGCTTTTTAGTTCCTCTTCACTTTGTGCCATAACGGTGGTGTCATCTGCATATCTGAGGTTACACACACACAAAGCTGAAGCTTAAACGTTCATTCATTCAATATTCACTGAGTACTACCATACACCAGACACTGCGGTAAGGAAGGCACTGATACATTATAGCTTATGCTTACAGACTTCCTTCAATATGGAGCCTGTAATTTACTTAAATACTTTGTATAAATTATCAAAGTAAACCTCATGTCACAAATAAAACATCATAAAATAAAACTTGTGACATCTGTATCACAAGTAAACTTACCTAGACTCCCGAAGTTTGGAAACGGCAACAGAACTTTTTTTTTTTTTTTTAAGCTGGAGACTTACAGCTTACAAAGTCGTACAAAATTTCCTAGGTTAGAATTCAGTTTTTTCAAGGCCTGGTAGGTTGCAAGGTAATCCACCTGGGCACTTGTTAAAATATGCAGATTTGAGGGTCCTCCCTAGATGAGTGGTAGGGTTTTACAGCACTGCAGTGGGGCTTGAATTCTGTATTTTTAGAAATCACCCTAGGTGACTCAGCTTCGCAGCCCTGTGTTGTTGCGTTAAGTCACTTCAGTCGTGTCCAACTCTTTGAGACCCTGCCAGGCTCCTTTGTCTATGGGATTCTCTAGGCAAGAATACTGGAGTGGGTTGCCATGCCCTTCTCCAGGGGATCTTCCCTACCTAGGGATCAAACCAGAGTCTCGCGTCTCCTGCATTGGCAGTAAAGGTCTTTAACACTAGCGCCACCCGGGAAGCCGTGTTACAGCTATTTCAAATTATTTTCAGGACTGAAATAGAAGTATGCAATACATGATATACCCACTAGAGGGAGCACTGACTCAAGATTAACATGTGTGTGTTAGTCGCTCAGTCGTATCCGACTCTTTGTTACCCTATGGACCTGCCAGGCTCCTCTGTCCATGGAATTCTCCAGGCAAGAAATCTGGAATGCGATGCCATTCCCTTCTCCAAGGGATCTTCCTGACCCAGAGATCGAACCCCGGTCTCCTGCACTGCAGGCAGATTATTTATCAACTGAGACACCAGGGAAGCCCCAGGATTAACATGTTCATGCTCATTTCTTTACTCTCATGATGCTATCTGAGGGGAGAACAGCTTTATTAAACGAAGTGACATAAAAGGTATTTGTTAAACTCTTGAAATCGGGTTTTAGAAACCCAATTCTAACAATAAAAATAATAAACATAAATTAATGTTTTAAAAATAAATAATTATTTAATTAAAATTAATTTTAAAATAAATAAATAATTTTAAAAAATAAATAAAAATCATAAAAATGAAACCCAATAATAAAAAATAAGCAGTCACAAAATCTTTAGAATAACAACTTCTGTGTGGCTTTTATTAAAATTATCAGCATTTAGGAGTGGTAAAGACATTTTTCCCTTGCCATCTAGATAAAAAGTATTTCTCCTTTCTTTCTACAAAAAAGGAAGTTATTCTACATAAGACAGTAACTTGAACTTCATTTAAAGATCACAGTGTGTCTGAGCTAGACCATCCCTTTAAAGAGCAGAAAATAGAAGTCCTTCTTGTCAGAGATGAGGAAAGGACTCAGTTCTACAGGGAGATTGTGGTCTGCTCCAAATCATGTGCTTGGAAAGTTGCAAAGGGAGGGAATGCTTAATGGATCCCATGTGAACAGTTTCCTCACCTGGTACATCTTGTGGATTTTGTTATGCTCACCAGCAATAAAATCATAAAATTGTGGATTGGAAGGAACCTAAGTAGTCTTCCAATTTAATCTCTCTTTTTTCAGATAAGAAAACTAAGACCCAGAATGGCCATGTCTTGGCCAAGATCACCCTGGCAGTCCTTCCCACAGAGTTAACATGGAACTAAGTCTGCCAACACCTAGGACAGTTTTTACCCTTTTTCCTTTCAGCTGTTTGATTTATAGCCTTACCCTGTTATAAAAAAGACTTCATGGTGGCTAAACAGGATATTTCAAGTGAGGTCACAATTTTATAGCTCATTAGGATTTCTTAAGAAAAAGCTTACAGTCTTTTTACTCTATGAAGGAAACACTTTCCTGAATGTATTGTACTGAATGTAAGATATCAGGACATATTGTCGCTGGAGCAATGAGCAGTGGCTGCGCAGCGCTGGAGCAGCAAGCAGCCGAGAAGAGATATCCCATGTCCAAGGTCAATAGTGGTGGCCGTGAGGAGATACCCCATGTCCAAGGCAAGGAGCACCAGCTGCGCTTTGCACCAAAGAATTGATGCTTTTGAACTGTGGTGTTGGAGAAGACTCTTGAGAGTCCCTTGGACTGAAAGGAGATCCAATCAGTCCATCCTAAAGGAGATCAGTCCTGAATAATCACTGGAAGGACTGATGTTGAAGCTGAAATTCCAATACTCTGGCCACCTCATGCGAAGAGCTGACTCATTTGAAAAGACCCTGATGCTGGGAAAGATTGAAGGTGGAGGGAGAAGGGGACGACAGAGGATGAGATGGTTGGATGGCATCACCGACTCAAAGGACATGGGTCTGGGTAAACTCCGGGAGTTGGTGATGGACAGGGAGGTCTGGCGTGCTGTGGTCCATGGGGTCACAAGGAGTGGGACATGACTGAGTGACTGAACTGAACTGTTGCAAACTAGTACAGCAACAATATATATAATTTTTAACTTAAATCACAGCAAATTATTTGTTGTTTTTAATAAAAATTTTAAAAGTAAAAGAAATAGGAGTTTTAAATAACTGTGTTAAAGCAAAGAACAAATTCTTCCCACACATTTCTCTTTGAGGGCAACCAGGAGCATTGTCATCTGTGGCAAACAGCCCTTCCCCAGCAGGTCTCCCCAGCACCATCCTTTCCAATAAAAACAACAGAACTTCCTACCAGTGAACTCACCATGTAGAGTTTAGCCATTTTCCTATTAGTTATATCTGCTTTGATGTCATCATCATCTTCTCCATCCCTAAGCTCTGGCTTCTTCCCTAATACCTGGAAAAAAGTACAGATGAAAAGATAAAGACCTCGCATTAATGGTGCAAAGTTTAAAAAAAAGATTCTAATGTCATAGATTATAAAACATTAGCAACTGAAATGACGAGGCTCGGACATTTCTCACCAATCACCCTTAACTGGCCTTCTCCCACAGGTCAAATCAATCGAAAGCATTAAGTAAACAAACACTGAGCTTGCTGGTGATGTGAACTTTCAAGAAAGTGAAATCCCAAACTTGAAAGTGTAGGTCTCTGTATTATTGAAAACTAGTGGGAATTAATTAAAATATGAGTTCTAAGTTCAGCTGTGCAACAAAATATCTTCCATAACCTCTGTTTCCTCAAGCAGTCTATAGGTTTTATTAACTTATTATAACAAAGTCTTGGGCAAAATTACTATTTGAGGGTAGGGTACTATTATTATTATTGATATAGGCTTGGCTAGATAAAATGTCATTTAATCACATCATGCTTTGCTTCCTGCTACATTTTTGACACAGAACAAATGAACGTCGAATGAATGAATGTGCTTATGTACTCTTTGCACACCTGATGCAATCCAAAAGTTTAAGGAAAGCATTTGGTAGAAAATACATTGGGATCTGCTCTGAATTTCTGTACACCAAAATCATCCAAAAAAAATGCCTATAAAGACCTTAAATAATGAATTTAATTAATTGACATAAGTATCATGGTATGTTAGGAACAGGAATCAAATATAAATTTATTGAAAACAATATGAGTTTTATAACACAAAAATATAAATTCAAGTTTAAAAATGCAAAGATGCTATTCATTTAGATTTAATAAATATTTAATATACAATGAGATTCCATGCATAATGTGTTTTACAGTCAGTATTCCTTACAAATATACTGTATGAAAATACATACTGCTGAACACCAGACAACACTAAAAGTTTAAATTCTATTCTATGCATGAGTACAGCACAATCTCGAGCTTAGAAATATACTAAAGACTTATTTTCCTCTGGGAATATGTCCATCTTTTTGCTTACACAATGATCCATAAAATCCTTTAATTATTGAACATACTAAATGATTGCAATGTAGTTTTTCTTCTTTGCTAAAAGTAGGATCAAGACAAAAGTTAAAATGCAACCAAAATTGCTTTTTTTTGTGAAGATTTAGATTTTCTTTCTTTCTTTTTGATTTATTTTATTGGAGGCAAATTACCTTACATTAATATATTGGTTGGTTTTGCCATACATTGACATGAATCCGCCCCGGGTGTACATGTGTTCCCTTTCTTGAACCCCCCTCCCACCTCCCTCTTCCCCATATCCTCCCTCCAGGTCATCCCCGTGCACCAGCCCCAAGCATCCTGTATCATGCGTCGAACCTGGACTGGTCACTTATGATAATATACATGCTACAATGCCGTTCTCCCCAATCATCCCACCTTCACCCTCTCCCACAGAGTCCCAAAGACTATTCTATATACCTATGTCTCTTTTGCAGTCTCGTATACAGGGTTAAGGTTACCATCTTTCTAAATTCCATATATATGCGTTAGTATATGTGAAGAAAGCTGATCGCCGCAGAATCGATGCTTTTGAACTGTGGTGCTGGAGAAGACTCTTGGGAGTCCCTTATACTGCAAGGAGATCCAACCAGTCCATTCTAAAGGAGATCAATCCTGGATGTTCACTGGAGGGACTGATGCTAAAGCTGAAACTGCAATACTTTGGCCACCTCATGCGACGAGTTGACTCACTGGAAAAGAGTCTGATGCTGGGAATGGTTGGGGGCGGGAGGAGAAGGGGACGACGGAGAATGAGATAGCTGGATGGCATCACCGACTCTGTGGACATGAGTTTGAGTGTACTCTGGGAGTTGGTGATGGACAGGGAGGCCTGGCGTGTTGTGATTCATGGGGTCGCGGAGAGTCGGACACGACTGAGCGACTGAACTGAACTGAACTGATACTGTATTGATGTTTTTCTTTCTGGCTTACTTCACTCTGTATAATTGGCTCCAATTTCATCCACCTCAATTTTATCTTGGTTAGAAATATGTATTCCTTATAAGAGCAGTGAAAGATATCATATACCCTTTTGAAATTCTACTCCAATGAAGACAGTAGTTTGGAATCAATAGTTTGGGTTAAAGGACATATTTAATACTGAAACAGAGAAATCTTATCTGAGAATGCTCCTTGAATGTTTCACCTAAACCAAGACCTGTCATTCCAGTTTGGAGTTCCCCCTTTCCTTCAAGTATTTCCTGTAAGTTTACACTAAAAGTACCACCATCCTCTAACATGCTCCAAACTTAACTTTATCTTTCCAGAAAACTGACCATATTCCATCCGTGTCAGTGAATCTCTATTCTTCTTTCCACCTGGACTTAAAATCATGACATCAGTTTTGAATACCTGCTGTCCTTCATTTTGAATCTCTTAGCTGCTTAGTCGTTAAATTCTCCCTCTTCACTGATGATGGTGAAAGTCTCTGATTCCTGTCTACATTAACCTCCACCCTAGTGAAGCTCTTCATCACCCAAGTCACAGGTTATGTCTACTCCTGTCAGTTCCCTCCTGTCTTCAGTGTCCACTCATCTTTTCATCCAGAAAGTTATTCTTTACAGTGGCTGGAAGACTCCTTATTTCACTTTACTTCAGCGTTTCAGGACGATGACTCCAGATAAGATTTACATCTTTTATCTGCAGTAGTGATTCTTTTTTTTTTTTAATTCGTTTTATTTATTTATTTATGGCTGTGCTGGCTTTTCCAGTGGTCATGTACAGATGTGAGAGTTGGACTGTGAAGAAAGCTGAGCACCAAAGAATTGATTCTTTTGAACTGTGGTGCTGGAGAAGACTCTTGAGAGTCCCTTGGACTGCAAGGAGATCCAACCAGTCCATTCTAAAGGAGACCAGTCCTGGGTGTTCATTGGAAGGACTGATGCTGAGGCTGAAACTCCAATACTTTGGCCACCTCATACGAAGAGTTGACTCATTGGAAAAGACCCTGATGCTGGGAGGGATTGAGGGCAGGAGGAGAAGGGGACGACAGAGGACGAGATGGCTGGATGGCATCACCGACTCGATGGACATGAGTTTGGGTGAACTCTGGGAGTTGGTGATGGACAGGGAGGCCTAGCGTGCTGCGATTCATGGGGTCGCAAAGAGTCGGACACGACTGAGCGACTGAACTGAACTGAACTGGGTCTTCGCTGATGCCCGGGCTTTCCTCTAGTTGCAGAGAGCAAGGGGCTTTTCTCGTTGTGGAGCATGGCTCATGGCTCTAGGGCATGCGGGCTTCAGTAGTTGCGGCTCCCAGACTCTACAGCACAGGCTCAGTAGTTGTGGCACACTGGCTCAGCTGCCTCAAGGTGTGTGGAATCTTCCTGGACCGGGGATGGAACCCATGTCCCCTTCGTTGGCAGGGGGATCATCAGTGAGCCATCAGCGAAGCCTGGCAGTAGTGATTCCTAAGGTTCAATGTGCTCAAGCAACATCTAGGTAACTTGATAAAATATAGATCCCCAACTGCCAGTTATTACAGTGGATTTGAGGTGAAACCCAGGAATCTTCAGGATTCCCAGGCGGCACTAGTGGTAAAGAACCCACCTGCCAACTCTGGAGCCATAAGAGAAGTGGGTTCAATCCCTAGGTTGGGAAGATACCCTGGAGGAGGGCATGGCAGCCTATTCCAGTATTCTTACCTGGAGAATCCCACGGACAGAGGAGCCAGGTGAGCTACATTCCATGTGGTCACAAAGAGTCAGACACAATGGAATCGACTTAGCACACAGGCATGCACCAGAAATCTGCTAATGATTCTGAACTGGATGCTACTGACAGAGCCCCAACTCCTCTGCTTGGATTCCAAGGCACCTCCAGAGGCTGGATGTAACGTACTCGGCATTATTTCCCAGCATCTACCAAGTAACCTCCTCTAATCAGGCTGATGTTTTCCATGTTCCCTGGCGGCCATGCACTTTCCTTCCCCAGGGCTGTACATAATGCTTCAGGTAACTGTCACCCAGGTTGACTGGGTGTGGCAGAAGCAAAACCGAACAATTACTCTTTGGTTGATTCAGCTAATTATAATTAGTACAATACTGTTCAGCATAGTATTAGCTACCACTTATTGAATGTCTCCTATGAGTCACACATTGGATCAGGAGATTTAGACACATGTTAATTTCAACCTTATAAGAGCTCCCGTGAACCAGATACTGTTATCATTTTACAGAAGAGGTCACTGATACCCAATGAAGCAAAGGGATTGTTTTACACACTGCTACGTGTTGAAGCTGAGATTCTGGTTGCTGTTCAGTTGCTCAGTCATGTCTGACTCTTTGTGATTCAATGGACTGCAGCACACCAGGCTTCCCTGTCCTTCACCATCTCCCAAAGTGTACTCAAACTCATGTCCATTCAGTGATGCCACTCAACCATCTCATCTTCTGTCATCCCCTTCTCCTCCCACCTTCAATCTTTCCCAGCATCAGGGTCTTTTCTAATGAGTTGGCTCTTCGCATCAGGTGGCCAAAAAGATTGGAGTTTCAGCTTCAGCATCAGTCCTTCCAATAAATATTCAAGGTTGATTTTCTTTAGGGTTGACTGGTTGGATCGCCTTGCAGTCCAAGGGACTCTCAAGAGTCTTCTCCAACACCAGAGTTCCAGAACATCGATTCTTTGGCTCTCAACTCTCATAACCATACATAACTGCTGGAAAACTGTAGCTTTGACTATATGGACTTTTGTCAACCAAGTGATGTCTCTGCTTTTTAATACACTTTCTAATTTTGTCATAGCTTTTCTTCCAAGGAGCAAGTGTCTTTTAATTTCATGGCTACAGTCACCATCCACAGTAATTTTGCAGTCCAGGAAAATAAAATATTTTATAAGGTTTCTCAGGAGGCAGGTAAGGTGGCCTGGCATTCCCATCTGCTTAAGAATTTTCCACATTTTGTGGTGATCCATACAGTCAAAGGCTTTCAAGTAATCAATGAAGCAGAAGTAGGTATTTTTCTGGAATTCCCTTGCCTTTTCTATAATCCAACAAATGTTGGCAATTTGATCTCTGGTTCCTCTGCCTTTTCAAGACCCAGCTTGTACATCTGGAAGTTCTCAGTTCACATACGGCTGAAGCCTGGCTTGAAGGCTTTTGAGCATAACCTTCCTAGGAGGTGCAATGAGCACAACTGTGTAGTACTTTGACCATCCTTTGGCATTGCTCTTTTTTGGGACTGGAATGAAAACTGACCTTTTCCAGTCCTGTGGTCGCTATTGAGTTTTCCAAATTTGCTGACATATTGAATGCAGCCTTTTCATGGCATCATCTTTTAGGATTTGAAATAGCTCAACTGGATATCCATCACTTCCACTAGCCTTGTTCATAGTAATACTTTCTAAGGCCCACCTGACTCCAGACTCCATGATGTCTGGCTCTAGGTGAGTAACCTTACCATCATGGTTATCTAGGTCATTAAGACTTTTTTTGTACAGTTTTTATGTGTATTCTTGTATTCTTCTTAATCTCTTCTGCTTCTAATAGGTCCTTACTGTTTCTGTCCTTTATCATGCCCATCCTTACATGAAATGTTCCCTTGATATCGCCAATTTTCTTGACATGGGTTATTTTATATTTGTCTGAGATTGATGATTTTATTTCTTTGAAAATTATCCATTAATGATAGTACCCCACTTATCTAAACACCATGTAGTGGGATGCATTTATATATTTATTGCTTTTTATTATGTTGCATGTATTCAACTAAAACTTTTCAAGTGCCATAATGTGCCACACTTAATATAACTGATGCTTACATATCAATGTATACCAGATACCTTTCTAAGCACTTTACATTTATTAAATTGTTTCATATTCATAACAAGCTCTGAGGTTGCACTTTCATTATCCCATTTTACACTTGAAGAAACAAGACTAAGTTCATGCAGCTAGTAAGTGACAAAGTCCAGATTTGAACTCTGACTCCAGAGTATGTATTCTTAACTGACAGGCTGTGCTGTCTCTCCAAGCTATGTCAAAAAGTCTTCACTTAACTGTTTAGGACTTGCGCTGGAGATGAAGCCGAAGGTGTTTCATCTCAGAGATTGTATATTTCTGTTTATTGTCATGTTTATTTCTCCCATTCTGATCAGAACAATGCGTGCAGCACTCATCCTACACACAATGGGTAGAGTACTCTCCCTTCCTCGCCACATAGCTTTCATTTTTCTCCAAGTCCTATCTGTCTACTCCCCTTTCCTTTTGGTTCTGCCTATGCTGTGGGCATTAAAGGCTGAAAGAGAGAAGTTCTTTCATCTATCAGTGTTGTGGGAGCAAACAGCCCTTAAAAAGAGAAAACAAACATGAAAGAGCTATTAAAAACTAAAATAGTAAAACTATGATACTTTTTTATCCATAAAATCATCAGAGGTTAGGAAAAAACTGATAATATCCAGTGTTGGGAAAAATTCATTATTCTACCAGGCATTCTGGTGAGAAGGAACATTCTTCAAAGTGATGAACAGTAACAAATATCTTAAAAACATGGCCTATCCAGCCTACTCTGTTGACCATACTTCACAAGATACGTGAAATGTCCATTAAATACATATCCTAACACAAAAAACCCATCTGTTCACCTTCTGAAAGTCACAGCCACCAATAATCCCACAGCACATTTCTCTGTATACACATAGTTTAGCCAGGTATGCTACTAAATTATTAAAAGCAAACTTCATAAATTAAACTATGAACGATGGCCACTCCTTTTATAATTATATTTTAAGGATATGGAAGAATAATAAATTTTCAGAAAAATGCATGCGTGGCATCAACAGTGCTTGCATCATGTTTTAAAATAATACAGGTCAGAGATAAGAAAGAGTTCCTCCACCAACTATGTCTACTCACATTTGGAAGGTAGCTCTGCTCACCATTATGCCACCAACACTGTACTCTATTTACTCATGTGTAAGGTAATTCGTGTCAACATATGCATATAAATACACATTAAGGAATACGATGGCGTTTCAAATAAATGACTTGGATAGGAAAAAAAAAGGATGCCTATCATTTGATCCAATCCTTCTATTCTAGTAGTTTATTCTAAAGAAATAATTAAAATGTATGGACAGGGAGACCTGGCGTGCTGTGATTCATGGGGTCGCAAAGAGTCGGACACGACTGAGCGACTGAACTGAACTGATGTAAAAAATTAACTTGGTAAATGTTCATTACACTGTTTTATAATATTAAAACCACCTAAATGCTCAACATGGAAGGAACTGATTAAATAAATTAGGCTATAGCAATACAGTGGAAAATTGTACAGTCATTATAGTATGAAAATTATTTGATGATCAGGAAAATGTTTACAACATTTCAAGTAAAAATTTAGATTTCAAAACATTATCTACAGTATGAACTCTTGCTTACAAAAGCACTGAGCTGTGTATGTGAAAACAAAGACTAGAGAAAATTTGGTTACTCTATTTTCAAAGGTGGGACTTAGGGTAATACCTTTATTATGACTAATTCAAAAATTTCAACAACATGTATTTTTCTTTAATAAAACTGTAAGGTCGAAATGGCCCAATGATATTAAATAAAAGAACCCAGACGCCAAACAGATAATGTAACAGGCTTTACTGGCCAGGCGCCCCGGGCAGAATTCCAGGACCCAACAGAGTGGGGGTCGAGGAAGTCCGCACCGAACAAAGGCAGAGAGCAACTTTATAACCTCACAGCTGAAACTGTCCCAAAAAAACCAAGGTTTGGGATGGCAGTCTCTCATAGGTCAGCTAGTCGAGATGGCGGGACCAGATTGGTTGCTCCGGAGGTCTAAGAGGGAGGGTTTTCTGTCGAAAGCTGTTTCCTCAGAGGCTCTTCTCCGGTCTGGCGGGAAATGAAGAGGAGAAGAAGAAGCCAAGATGGCCACCGGGGTCCAGCCTTACAAAAACTATAAAAACTTTTATTTAAAAAATGTTGACATCTCGTATTTGTTTCCCAGTGGTAACTTATTACTTTTTTTTTTTTCCGTCGCTCAGTCGTGTCCGACTCTATGCGACCCCGTGGACTGTAGCCTACCAGGCTTCTCTGTCCATGGGATTCTCCAGGCAAGAATACTGGAGTGGGTTACCGTTTCCTTCTCCAGGGGATCTTCCCGACCCAGGGATCGAACCTGGGTCTCCCGCATTGGAGGCAGGCGCTTTAACCTCTGAGCCACCAGGGAAGGCCCAACTTATTACTTAAACTAGAGTAATTACCACTTCATTTTAACTTTGTGATGGTTGTTTAGTCGCAAAATCGTGTCTGACTCTTTGTGACTCCATGGTCTACAGAGTCCAACAGACTTCTCTGTCTATGGGATTTCCCAGGCAAGAATACTGGAGTGGGTTGCTATTCCCTTCTCCAGGGGATCCTCCCAACCCAGGGATCAAACCCAGGTCTCCTGCATTGCAGGCAGATTCTTTACCTTATCTGTCTCAGCCTTATTCCCTCAATTCATCAAAGGATAGTAAATATTCAGTTCAGTTCAGTTCAGTTCAGTCGCTCAGTCGTGTCTGACTCTCGGTGACCCCATGAATCACAGCACGCCAGGCCTCCCTGTCCATCACCAACTCCTGGAGTTCACTCAAACTCATGCCCACAGAGTCGGTGATGCCATCCAGCCATCTCATTCTCTGTCGTCCCCTTCTCCTCCCGCCCCCAACTTTTCCCAGCATCAGAGTCTTTTCCAGTGAGTCAACTCGTCGCATGAGGTGGCCAAAGTATTGGAGTTTCAGCTTTAGCATCAGTCCTTCAATGAACACCCAGGATTGATCTCCTTTAGAATGGACTGGTTGGTTCTCCTTGTTACTGGATCCCTAACAGCTCTAGGCATTTTGACCAGAGAAGCACTTGTTAATGTAAAGACCTAGAAGGAGCCAGCAGGGGCCCAGGGTTCTTAAGTTTTCAGCTAGAAAATGAAGTAGCTCCAAAGATCATAGGGACTAGTTTGTTACAGATGAGGGACTAGTTTGTTACAGATGGGATGTGAATACAAAAACGGGAGTATCTGTATCTTTTCCTCTCTGTTTTATCAGTAACATAATGGAAATGCTTACCAACGTAAAACACTACTCCAAATATATTAAAGAGGTTGGAAATTTGTGGAAATACAATTTTGTTCTTTGCCTAGACTTTCTTTTGTGTTGTTTCTTCTTTGCCTTCAACAGGAGCTCAATTCAAAACAACTCAGGAGATATTTACATTTAATTATTAAAGCAAACACACAACCCAGCTCTATATTCACAATCCCCTGTCTTCAGAATTTCTAGGTTTTCATGACCTGTGCCAAGACCATCCTCAGCGTCCTGTGTGTTTCTTTTTTAAGATCCACTGCAACTTTGTTTAAAGCATAAGTAAATTTGTTTTCTTAGAAAGAAGGATCAAGCAGTTAAGGAAAACTTTGCTATACTTTCATAATCCTTACTGACTTCTCACATTTGCAGTTGTCTTTATTTTGAAGCTTTTAGCCAGAGCCATCTATTTTGGATACAAAATTCCAACATTTGCAATCCACCTCATCCAAGATGCATTTTCCCTTCTTTGATATTCAACAGAAATGTCAAGATGCTTGGACACTTTACAGTAAGAAATTGAAGTAAATCATAAGAAAGGAAGAGATAATTACGTGGCCTGGAAGAAGAACAGTACATAACTCAAACTCCAAATCACCTGGGATAAAAATTATTTACACTGGGGTCAAGTCCTACAGTGTTAAACAGAGGGTCTTATGTACTTCTTAACCCAATTTCATCTCAAGATTAGGAAAATGAGTTAGGGGTGTGCCTTAGGCCCAGGTCTTAAAATCACTGAAGCAATGATGTAACTAATCGCCTGGAATTCCAACTCCTACTGCAGTGCTTTTAAGAGAATGAGACATGGCATTGTTTTTACCTTAATTATTTTACTGTAAATGGCTCTGCTTCTTTTTTCAGTAAAAACAGAGTAAGTTTCTGCATTCTAAGAGCTAAAGTTTTAATTGTTCAGTAGTTTTTGTGTCTTATTTCCTTTCCCTAATTGGAAAAAAGATCAATACAGTGCAAGCATATGGTGAATAGAAAGAAACTGTTCAAGTGAAGGACAGCCTCATAGTTACGGTGTATTTACTCACTTCGAGACAGTCTATGTCTTTGCTAAGACTAATGTTTGATAACAGGGAAGAAACATTCATATAAAATGACAGGCAATTCTGAGAAAAGCGGCACCCTCCCGTAGTCAGCTCCACCTAATATGGAAACAGTCCAACATTTGCCCTCCTGCTCTCTCACTGATGTACTTCCCCACCTCTAAAACACCATTATCCCTTTCCTGATAAGTCATATAAAGGGTAATTTAATACATCAAATAGTGGGTAAGGTATTTTAGACTGAGAGAAAGCGTGTGAAATACATGTTTGGATAAAAGGACAGACATGAAATGAGTGTCTTCAAGAGAGCTTCACTTCATTATCTCACTCAGGGCTGTCCAGTAGAATTTTCTGGGACTCTAATGTTTCATATCTGTGTGCTCCAATACAGTAGTCACTAGCTACCTGGAGCTAATGAGCACCTGAATGTGCTGAATGTCACCAAGTAACTAAATTTTAAGTGTTATTTAATTTCAGCTAATTTAAATCAAAGCCTAAATAGCCACTTGGGTCTCACACGTCAAATACAAGCTTCATTTGACAATGTAGCGCAGGAGGATGCAGAGAATGCTGTGGCCTAGGGGAACTGATCATGACAGAGACCTGAACTCAGCATTACTGTAACATCCACATTGTAGAGATTATAATCAGGGGGTCAACGTCATGAGAAAGTTAACTCATAAATTATTATAATATAGAAAGCTAATCCACAAATTACTGCTACATAAAGCTAACATGACTTTCTTTAACATGGAAACATAATTCCCAAGTTATTAAAATATCTAAGCCAGAATGTCAACTTACTAAACTAGAGCAGCTGTTTTCCGCTGACTGCATACTAGAACCACCTAGGAGTTCTGATAAAGAACACTCAAGTCTGAATCCCAGCCCCAGAGATTGTGAATGAAGCCCTGGCACTGTGTATTTGGAGAGACTCTGGACTGGGTACAGTGATACAATTTAAACCTTTAGTGGTATCAGCTTTGTTAGCATGGCTCACTCATCTTAACCATCAGGACAAGTCTGCCGAGCATTTCTGACTTTCACTGCATGCAGGCTAAGTCACTTCAGTCGTGTCCAACTCTTTGCGATCCTGTGGACTGCAGCCCTCCAGAATCCTCAGTCCATGGGATTCTCCAGGCAAGAATACTGGAGTGGGTTGCCATTGCCTTCTCCAGGAGATCTTCTCAACCCAGAGATCGAACCCACGTCTCTTACATCTCCTGCAGTGGAAGGTGGGTTCTTTACTACTAGCACCACCCGGGAAGCCCGTATCTTCACGAAAAGAATTAATCTTGTGGACAAATTAGCATAGGCTGGTGGTCTGGAGGTTGCCCTGGGTCAAATCTTAAAGATTCTAGGTTTTCTGCTCCTCTGGGGATTATTAAACCTTTTTCCTGTAAGATCTCAAACCCATGTGGACATTTCTAGCTGATCAGCGCTTGAATGGACACTTTCATCATTGGCCTTTATGGTTCCTAATCTTTATGCTTCACGATGAGCACCCTCCACCCTTGTCTTTTTCACAATCCTTTCACTTACTAATATTAGACAATCTGAGCTGGATGGACCCACAACTAAATGGCTCTGTCACCTTATTCTCATATTTAAAATGGTATAATAATTAATACCACTCACAGTTATGATCATGATTAAATGAGGTAAATAAACCTGACTTACATATAACATATAATCAGATTAGGTAGAGTTTTATGACAAGAGAGTTGTGAAAGTTTCCTCTTAATCTAATTCAGAAAATTCCCAAGCACCAACATTCAACTGAGCAAATTCAAAATGGCTTTCATGTACTCTGAGGTGCTTGAAAAATATCTGCCTACCTTTTATACTCACATTAAAACAATGTATTATCTTTCAAAGAAAATGTCTACCTCAATTACCCTGCACCTAATGCCTCTACAGTATGGATGAAAGGTTGCATGCTAATCCTAAGTGATATAAAATAAAGGGTCAAAGCAGCCCATTGAGCACAAAAATTGTGCTACAAAAGGTAACACTTTCAATATGAAATACACAAAATAGGTATGACTGTCAATGCATAGCAAAATTTTGGAAGATCAACAGATGTGGGTCCCCTCTCTCTGTATGTTTAAGATCTGCCATGGAATGAAAATCTGCCATGATGTATGAACCACAGATGTCCTATTCCCAACCCACGTAGGCAAGTTACATAAGCTCTCTCCAACTTACTTTCTTCATAGAGTGAGGATGCAGAGATGCTATTGGTGTTTTGCCCATCTCACCTGGGTCTACCCCCAGACTCATCAGCAAGTAATTCCCTAAAGACCAAAGCCTTCTGCTCTCTTATCTGATGGCATGATCTGGCCACGAAGCTGTACCCCACCCACACACAAGGCAGTTGGAGGTTCTGGGGAGCTAATACCCAAGGGGTGACCCTCAACCAGTGAGGGATGAGTTACCAGCTAAATCCTGCAGCCACCTCAGCCTTCAGTGGGCCAGTTCTTAAGTGTTTTCCACACAATTTCTCAGAGGATCCCTCTGGGACTAGGTCCCAGTTGCCTCCAGCAGTAAGTAATTTACTAACAAACTATTGCCTCATTTTACCCCTACTCCGTGCTTCCAGGATCATCTTCCAAATAACAATCTGCTTTCAAGTCCTCTTCCCCAAATAGGCATTTGAGAAACATAAACCAAGACAGGGGATAATAAATGTATCCACTTCACAGGGCTGTTTATGAAGTAAATGAGAGGGTAACAGGCAGGAAGGCCAGGGGTCTCCAATCGGAGGAAATAGGCTGAAAGCGACAGACATTTTTTCTCTCTCTCTTAAGTGGAAGGAGGAAACAAACTAGAGATATTTTTTTCCTTCTCTATACAAATTTTAAAAGGAGGTTCCTCTTAAAATACTGTGCTGCCATAATGACACCTGGTTCCACCTCAAGTTAACTATTCTCAAACCTTGAGTTTACCAATGCATTTTTCTTATGGAAATGTTTGTCTTAAGCTATGTTAATATGCTATGCATTTACCCCAGACTCTGTCTTCAAGTCGATAATGCCTAACGGCTCAACTTGACAAACCAGTGTGTTATACTCAGACATTGTTCCCTTAATCTATGTAAATGAAACTATTTGTATGGTAATCTGCCTTTCTACAAGATTCAGGTCAACCATTTCTTGGCCCTGGATGACTCCCCTGTTGCCAAGATTATCCCAAAAGACATCTTTTGGATGAGGGGTTTGGTGCCATTCTGAGTTTTAAGACATTCCTTTCTTTCATTAATAGATTGCTAGTGAATATATAATATCCAGCTAAAAACTAGCAGGCGGGTATTCTTTCCGCCCCCTTCTGATGTCTGTCAGAAGCTTTCTCTATTTCCTTTATACTTTAATAACATTTTATTACACAAAAACTGAGCGATCAAGCCTCGTCTCTGGCCCCGGACTGAATTCTTCTCCTCTGGAGGCCAAGCAACAACCTTTCATAAACTAGCTTATCCATGTACAGCCCATAGAAGAATGCCAGTTGCAAGTAGGCCCTGGATGTCTGTCCCGGGGCTGCTTGTTTTACCTCCTCTGCAGCAAATAAAATCCATAACAAATTTGTTTCCTAGGTTATTGAATTTTTGTATCCTTGATAAGAAGCACTTGCATCACCTAAAGAAAAATGCAGCTAGAAAGAAAAAGTGAACAGAAAATTCAGCCAACTAGTGAACCATTTACGCTTACCCATGTAAAGGAGGACAAGATGAAATTATTATTATATATTTTAATATTTAATTTACAAAATGAATGTCAAGGACTTGCGAATCACTGAATCTCAGAGATCTGGCCCTTTGATATTTGAGTCTGGCTAATTCTTAGCACAGGGATAAGAAGAAATCACCTCAAACTGCCAAAAGAAATACAGTCTTACTATCAGTTCTTTTTTTACTATGCATATTTTTATATACATGCATATATATATATAATCACTAATATCACAGCAAACACGAGGAGAAATATAACTAATAGAGAAACTAGAAACAGACCATTCTAGTGTAATATTTGTGTTAGTTTATCAATTCAGATACAGAGAAGAGCCACCCTTCCACACAGGCCATCTGTCATGGAACTGCATTGTCCTATTGATAGGGCTTATCACTCTTCCCTCACTTCAGCTATAAACTAAAGGAGAAATTACCTCATTCAGAAAATCTTGCCAAGTAGTATTAGCTTGGATTGACTATATAAAGTGACATCTTATCAGTAAGGTCACACATCTTTATGTTGAACTTTGGTGTGATAAAGTAAATTATCTGAAAAATCATCTTCTTGTAGTATATGGTTAGCTATACTTTGACTATATTTCTTATCTTTGTTCAGAATATTTCAACTGCCCCCACTGGATAAGCCAATGAGGAACAAAATAGGTATCTGAATTAAATACTAGACAGGGCTTTGCTGAAGGCTCAGAGGTAGAGAATCCGCCTGCAGTGCTGGAGACCCGGGTTCGATCCCTGGGTCGGGAAGATCCCCTGGAGGAGGGCATGGCAACCCACTCCAGTAATCTTGCTTGGAGAATCCCAAGGACAGAAGGGCTTGGCAGGGTGCAAAGTCCATAGGGATGCAAAGATTTGGATACAACTGAAGCAACTGAGCACACATCCAATAAAAACATTCGTTAAAATAAGTAACAAATGAACAGTGCCTTGAACAGTGCCTGGCACATAAAATAAGCTATCAATAAATGGTAGATACAAGTAGCTACAGCAACTGTAGTGCTCTTACAAGCATAACCTTGCAGCATGCCCTACTTTCACTATAATTCTGTTGATTTGGCATGTGTACTAAGTATCACTTACTGTAAAGCAAAATGGGGGATAATTTAAGTGTACTGCAACAGAGAGAAGAAAAGGAAAGATTTCTATTTGCTGGTACCTCTGATACTTCCTCTCTACTTAGTATGTAATATGAGGATTACTCTAGAGAGAGTGGCAAATATTTTGAATCCTTTTACCTCAAAAATCTTTGAATGGTAAACCAATAAATGGGCCACGTGGCTCTCATAACAATGTTATTTCAATCACACAACAAATTCTGGTGAACTTCTCTGAACTTTGCCAGACACCACGCGACATGACTAGGAAATTCCAAAGTATGTAAGACATTGTTCAATTTCCCAAGAACTTAAAGAGGCTGGAAAATAAAGGAGTAAACAAGGAAGCCAAAGCTACTTGGATAGCACAACAAGAGAAGGGTACTTCTCTAACAAGTGCATTTCTCTACCAAAACGTTTACTGTTGTCTCTTAGTGTTAACATGTTTACTGTGTCTACTGAACAAACTAATATCTTACGCAACTCAGATTTCCATCCTCGCAAAGCATAAAGTTGTGACTAACAAGGGATTAAGAGGGTGAGAGATGCTTCCCAGGTGGCTCAGACACCTGGTAAAGAATTTGCTTGCCACTGCAGTAGACGCAGGTTCAGTCCTTGGGTCAGGAAGACCTCCAGAGAAGGAAATGGCAACCCACTCCGGTATTCTTTCCTGGGAAATCCCATGGACACAGGAGCCTGGCGAGTGACAGTCCGTGGGGTCACAAAGAGCAGAACACGACTTAGTGACTGAGCACACACACAAGAGAGCAACAGAAACTAATTTAACAAGTGATGTGTGTGTGGGTGTGTTACAAACCCCCAAAACAACTTTGTGCTTTACATTTAAAGAGTTCAAAATACCCATGTTTATTCTGACACTAAAATACCTCTGATTTTTATTCTTATTTATACTATTTCCCTATAAATCTTTAGACCCTTTAAAAATACTACATACTCATTGTTCCAAAATTGTCATGAGGGGATTTTCAAAATAGCTCCCAGTTTCTATTAGTGGTACGTCTTTGGTTCATTTGACACTATTCTACAAAGATAAATGAGGACTGATCTATTTAATTAAAAATCACCCCCAGAAAATAAAGTTTCTCCTATTCTCTGTGGTATCACTTTCAAAATGATCAGGCTTGATTCAAATATACAGTATTATTTTAGTTAAAAGATTAAAATATAATCCCATATAAATCCATTGAACTCAAGATTATGCTATGAAAGCAAACGTTTCCACAAAGAAGCTTCATGGAATGTCAACAGAATTAAAAATTTGCAAATTCTAACTTGCTTTTTCTTCATCTTTCACTTTATGTGATAAAAATGTATGACTATTCCCAGTGCTTAGATTATTAAACATTCAAAATCATTCCGTAAATTCAAACTGTACAACCTTGGGAAGCATTCATACCCCAGCCTTTAATGTAAAGTATTGGAGAAAAATAAATATAGAGGGTGATTTCAAAAATAAAGCTCTACATCTCGATAGTTTCTGGGAGTTCATGGAGCATATTACTTTTAACACAGGCGTCAGGAGAGGCAGCACCAGGATTGTTGACAGAGGCCATGCCAAGTGGCCAAGGTCAGTGGCCAGCACTGATGTGTGCTAGGGAGCGAGAGGAGAAGGCTTCAGACCCTAAGTGAACAAAAAGAGAAACGGGGTCCAGTTTTCCTGAACACTAAATGGGGAGGTGACTAGACCTGGGAAGGAAGATTTTACAGATGGCAAGACCCAAATGTAGCTCCTGGGGACCTGCACTTTCACAGAATGAACAGTTTTAGACATCAGATATCTATTTCCTCCTGTACTGGGTATTCTCATCTGGAGAACATACAATCTACCTAATACACGGGAAGGCAGATAAGCTCAAGATTCGGTTATCACCTTCCAGGAGATAAGTTGTAACTATCGATTTATAGAAAGAAGACTAGCAGAATATATAGACTATGCTTATCTAAAGAGTAACTGCTCCCCTATCAATGTTGTCAGATTTAAAAGTTAATCAGTCATATGGCTTTCTTCATATCTTCGCCAACACTATCATCTAAAACACAGGAGAGTTTGTAAAGCAATACTATCCTCTATGCAACAGGAAGACAAATGTAACTGGTTATCTAGTACCTCAAAGTTCGCAGTTAATTGTATTAATTATCTTCATATTAACGAGCAATGAGTTAGAGCTGTGAGGGTTACACAGATAATAAGGCAGTACTTTGCCCTCAAGGAATTTAGTGTAGGATCATAATTAAGACACAAATTTCACTGGGCAAAGTACTTTGGGGAAATATAACTACAATTTTACTCTTTGTCTAAACAGACATCTCTAAAGGATAATTTAAGAAACACCTCTACAATTCAACTCTAGATTTTACTTACAAGATACTCAGATCTTAAATATAAATATCCATCATGAATAGCTAATCAACTTGTCAAAAGAATGACTGAATAAACTTTCTTATTTTCAAGCAATTACGACTTATAATAACAAGATGAACATAATTACTACATGGGGAGATCCTCTAGAGATTATCTTACATGCTATTGTCACACAGTTTAAAATACCTAAGTTTGGGAGGGATGTATTGGGAGTTTGGGGTTAGCAGATGCAAACTACTATATACAGAATGGACAAGGTCCTACTGTATATATTGGAAAGAATATGAAAAAATGTATATATAAGTGAATCACTTCGCTGTACTGCAGAAATTAACACAACTATACTTCAAAAAATAAATAAAAAAATAATAACATAAAATGCACAAGTTTTATCATGAGAAATCTTTCAACTTCTGATGGTATCACTCTGACTATGCTTTCCAGCATTTGAGGACCCTCACAATCTGTTCCTACTCTTGGACTATGTTTTAGATTCAGTGCATGATTATCTTCTCAATCAGACAATAAAATATAGCCTCTGAACTTGATTGGGAACCAACCTGGTGTTCAATAAACACTGATTGAGATATCATGTGACATTCTAATTTTTCTTTCCAGTTTTCTCTTTTAATCCAAAATTTAAAATAATGATTATACATATGACTTTCTAGGGAGCCTTAGTGTTTTTTATAGAAGCAAGGAATCTAACAGTTCAACAACACAGCATCTGTTCATAATCTCCCTGTAGTATTTTTACTGCCAGGATTCCTTCGCTAGCACGTACAGTGATTATGGGCTAAACAAGTTCATTGAATTACACTGAAAAAAAACTCTTTCCAGTTTAGTTGCTTTGTTGTTGTTTCAAACTACTTGCTCCTTCTTTTTGCTATCTACCCTATAGATAGCAAGATACTGTCTTTTTAAAAATGAAAGTCTATAAAACATACTGATAAATTATTCATCTTCGCCATTCTTCCTCAAGGGACTTTCAGCCTCCCTTCTGATGTTTAGAGAATGAGTAGAACCAACAAAGAAAGTTTGAGACCTTCGGGCTAGTGAGATATTTGATTTTCCTTCACATCCACTGATTATTTTAAATAGGAAAAGAAAAGACCAAGAAAAAAAGCTTTACATAATTTATATGCAGCTTTTCATGGTAAATATGCTTACAAAGAGGAGAAAACCAGCAGAGAGGAAATGCGACCCTAGTTACAGGTTTTAAATAGTTCTACTTATAGTATCACTTTCATTATTTAGGCATATGACTTTTAAAAGTGCTGAAGATACAGAGAAGAGGCTGACCACACATCCTGTTTCCCCAGACGGTTCTTGTTAATGCATGCGATGTCCTGTCTGGTTAGCGCCCCCTGTTACTAGGATGATAAACGTATGATCATCCTGGAGATAAGCCATATGAAAACAGTGTGAAAATATTACAATACTGTGATCAACAGATAGCTGAACCACCTCTAAATAAACATCAATTTTTCAAAAGACTCTCAGAAAAATGACATTATTTTCTGTGTTGATCACTTGAATGTGTTACAAAGACATGTTCCAAAAATGCAGCATTAAATATGGAGTCATGACAACTGCATCATTTAATTGGTTGAAAAGTCCTTGAGTTCAAGCCATTACCAACCTTCATATACAGACTTTCAAAATTTGGGGAAATAACTTTTTAAAATTCTCATTAAAAATGAGTCATTTAAAAGATCAATTTTAGAAGATATTCTGAAAGATTTTTTAGAATGAATCCTCTAGCAAAGTCAACAGTGGCATTAGAATCTCAGAAAAAAAAAAACAAGTGGCATTCCCTCATCTTAAACAAGGTAACCTTTTTTTGGCCCTGTGCAATGGACCACTTTGGACCATTTTTACCAAGTCTGTGAACCCTACTAATGAATGTATTTTTAAAATGTTTAAAATAAAATACTGACTATTACAATGAAAACCAATTATATTAGAATATAACCATCAAAAATCAAAATACATGTTAAAAAACAAACATGATAAAGTACTAAATAAGCTCCTTCATATACTCATTATATAATATTATTGACCAGCCAGTCTAATAACTGCCATAATTACCAAATAGTGAAAAGCATAAATGATATTTTGAAGTTGTCTGCAAAACGTATAGTGTGACCTGAAAAGTCACAGGTTCTGCTCGTGCAACTGTGGTTTATTAACTACATCCACAACTGGAGAAAATTTTCATGAAGAGGTTAGTGAAAATGAAACTGTGATTTTTTTTTTCCCAACCAAGTTCATGAACTTTCTGAATTCTATTGTTACAGGTACAACATTAAGAAGGCCTAGAAGTCAAACCAGTTAATCATAAGTGCATACTTAATTCATCAAACAACTACTTACCCAGGTAATCAAGCTACAAAAGAACATTTCTAAAAACAATACTTCTCACTGAATGCTTTTTAACAACAAACAATGAAGGCTTCCACTGAAAATTCAGTTAGGATCAGTTGTGAGAACTATTAATCATAACGCAGTATACATTGAACGTACTAATTAGAAACAAAGTAGGCATTTTCTAGGGTTTATTTTTTAAGAAAACAAAGATCCCCTAAAGCACAGAAAAAGCATTTTTATATTAAACAGTGTGTCCCTTATTCCTATCTCTAATATTTTAAAATCAGTTACATTTTTACACAATTTTTTCCTCAGATTTGCATTACTTTGTTTTAATTTAACAGCATCATACAGTCATACTTAAGCTTTTATTTCTCAGAACTTTGAATGAAATCCAACAAGCAAAGACCTAAAAAATACATATGCACAGTTAAGGCCCTCAGCCTCAGCAGCTTTATTTTCTGGAACAGACTAAAGTGACTGGTAATTAAACATGTGGAATCACAGATCACTGGAACCAAATGGGACCCAAGAAGCCACTTTGTCCAACCCTCACTTTACTAATGAGGAACGAGACAATGAGAGTTTAAGGGACTTCCAAGATGACATGGAGAAGCTAGCCTGACAGTTAATGCAGCACTCCCTCCAGCTCCCGGCAGGGACCAATCATGTTCCAGGGGCCACTTCTATAAAAATATAGCTATTGAAACAAGGGGTTACAATCAATTAGAAATACATCTTATTTATGGGTTTTTGCTTCTTAATATGAGAATTCGATAACTTCAATGATGATCACATTTCCAGAAAAGAGGTTTTTAAAAAATATGAAAAGATCAAGAATTTTCTGTAAATAGTTTCAAGGTCTAATTTATTAGTAATGTAATTTTGACTATTGAAAACCCAGGCAAGCCATTCCTAATTTTATTTTTTCAGATGGTCTTTTTTCTCTGATTATAAAAGGAATCCATTATAATAAATTTTGAAAACACAAATGAAGAGGGAAATAATAAGAAGCCATATATCCAGAGTCAAAGACATTATTGATAATGTTGGTAATATTTCAGCATATTTCTTTCCAGATATAAATGAATATGAATAGACAGCTATATGATATAAGCTTTCATATTAAGATAATATTACACATAAAATTTTACAGCCTATCTCTTCTCTTAGCATTACACCAAGATCATCTTCCCATTGAATTCAAATTATTTCCAAAACATTAATATGAAAATTTGTGTTTAGTGGTTATTAAAGTAAAAAAGTTTAAAGACACTATAATCAATAAAATGATTCCATTATATAATTTTTGCTTACTGGATTATGTAGCCTAGCATTGGATCAGGTAACTCTAATGCATTCAGTTCAGTTCAGTTCAGTCGCTCAGTCGTGTCCGACTCTCCACGACCCCATGAATCACAGCATGCCAGGCCTCCCTGTCCATCACCAACTCCCGGAGTTCACTCAAACTCATGTCCACAGAGTCGGTGATGCCACCCAGCCATCTCAGTCTCTGTCGTCCCCTTCTCCTCCTGCCCCCAACCTTTCCTAGCATCAGTCTTTTCCAGTGATGTTTATAAAACTGTTTTAAGAAAAACTTAAATGCAAATGGCTAAAATCTTTGGGAGAAAAGGTGTAATATGCTAGGAAATTAGAGAAATGAAAACTCAAAGAGAAAAGTGGGAAGATTCAAAAAGGTACTATGACAGGAAATGCTGACAGGGCTCTGTAAAGTCATGAAGGAACACAGTACTTATGCAAGTAAGCAGCAACTGGTACAAATATTTAGGGCCTCGCTCATATAGGAAATCAATAAATATTTGTTAACTGAATGGGAATCAATTTACCAACATGTATTTAGAGAGTTGAATATGATTATATCCTTTGACTGACAATCTTATTTAAGGGAATATATACAATATATTGGAGAAGGCAATGGCAATCCACTCCAGTACTCTTGCCTGGAAAATCCCACGGGCGGAGGAGCCTTGTAGGCTGCAGTCCATGGCGCCGCTAAGAGTCGGACACGACTGAGCGACTTCACTTTCACTTTTCACTTGCATGCATTGGAGAAGGAAATGGCAACCCACTCCAGTGTTCTTGCCTGGAGAATCCCAGGGACGGGGGAGCCTGGTGGGCTGCCGTCTATGGGGTCTCACAGAGTCGGACACGACTGAAGCAACTTAGCAGCATACAATATATAGACTCAGGTAATCACTGTAATTTTCTTAAAAGGGAAAAACTGTTCACAACTAAATGTTCAGGACTGGTATACTGATTAAGTAAATGACAGAGATGTAAAGAGCCATACAGAAAATTCATGCTAATTTAAGAACTATACTAAAATTATAAGTTCCTTACCTATAATTCTTAGTTTAAAATGATTGAAATATTTAAAATATTGGTGTATTTAATCTCCTGGTATAAGACTTTATTTCATTCTTTTAATGAAATAATTAATTTTAAAATTGAAAAAAATCACATTCAAAAATTTGAGACGCTCAAATAAATAAACTTGTTTTTCTTCCAAAATATTGTCTCACAGTCAATCGCAAAGGTGTTGCCCACCTATCAGTCCTTGAATATCACAGAAGGTAGGGAACAAGGCTTCCTTTGATAGTCATTCCAATGGTGGGGAAAAACAGTCGTGATACTCTATTCTCCTAGTACCATGACTTAGAAAACTCTGATACATCCTTTTACCTAATCTGAGCTTATCAGAGATGTTATTAAATCTAACACACATGCTCACAAATACAGCTTAGAGTGGCAAGCTTTTAAAAACCTACACAACTCATAATACCTGTATAAGCTCTGATGGTTCACTCCCTTCTTCTACCACAATTAGCTGAGATCTTCCTTTCCTTTCATTGTCCCGAATGCCAATGGCAACCTGGCTGGCTTTCAGTCGCTCATACTTGTTGCAAGAGGATCCACACCACTGGTAAATTTCCTAAAAGAAAGAGACAGATCATTTGACCCCATGAATATATGACAGACATTCAGCCTGGGTATAATACACACTGTGATTAATTAGGAACAAACAAAAAGGCATAAAAAATAGCTATCCATTGTTGAGGTATATATAACTTGATATATTTAATTTATACCTCATTGTGTAACCTGTTGCTTTCAGTTAGCATTATAAAGTGAGCATTTTTAAACATGGAAAATATAAATACATATCTCAGCATTCTCTGTGTATATAATCTACAAAGTACAATTTATGAAAGTAAACTTATACTAGTTATATATATTTAGAATAATAAATCTAACATTCTTCAGAAAGTTAGTCAAGAATCTATTACAGTAGTAATATGATCTTGCTGGTCATAAAAAATGATATATCACTTTTGTAAAGCAATTTAACAATCTTTACCAAGTCATAAAAAGTTAAACCTTTGACCCAGTAATATCACTAACTGGAATTTATTTTAATAAATTATTCATAAAGAAGAGAAAAAAACACGTGTACAGGGGTTTTTCACAGCTGAGATTTTTGTAAGACATTGAAAAGACATTAAATGCTCAACAATAGGATAATAGTTATATAAATTATGATATAAATAAAAAATACTTATACATAAAAATTATACTTTAACAGAAATTAAAAAAATAGAAACAGAACAGCAGTTTTATAAATAGTAAATCAAACACATTACTTGCCATTTATATTACAGTATATATTTTGGACTTAGGTACAATGTTCAGAAAGTATACAATAATAAATGTAAAGTAACAATAAATGTCATTTTCTCCACTAAATGTGATTTAACACAAGAAAGAAGTTTAATGGTACCCAGGCTGATGGGATGTGGGAGTAGGTATTATCACACACTATTTGGGTGACAGATACTGAGACAGGCTCTTTTCAAGGGTAGTTTGGCGTCACATCAAAAAATTACATGTGCTTTTAGAATCAGGACCATTTCTAGGAATCTATTTTACAGAAGTATCAGACACCAGATGCAAAAACAAAGAAACAAAACCAAATGACCACTCAATAGGGAAATCAGCATAAAAATGTCATTATGTGGATACTACAGACTGTCCTTCAGTGGTTAGAAATTAAGGACAATGTTTAAACACTGATGTTGAAAATATCCAGGTACATCATAAAGACTTAAATAAAACCACACAATAATACAGTTCCATTTAACTAGATACAAAAATATAAGCTCTGTTTCTGCCTTTGCAGGAAAAAGATTTTTAAAGCTACGCTATCTCATGGGGAGGGACACATATCTGCAGAAAGAAAGCCTTCAGTTTTTACTCTGTCAGTGTTTTTTTCCTTTTTTTTTTTAAAATAATGTCACTCATTTATTAAGTGCTTATTAGGAGCTAGATGTTGGGAATAGAGATGAACGAGTGAACACAAGCCAGGAGAGACTGACATGTAGACAACTAAGGCTAGTCTCGTTGGCTTTCAAAACGTTTCCATACATACTTGTTTAGTCAATCTGGAGAGGAGGTTGCACTGTGGTTAAGTGTAAAGGAGATAGACTTTAGCAGCCCTTTACTATGTGACTTTATGTTTGCAAACTCTCAAAAGAGGGAATAAATAATAACAGCAAAATAAAACAGCACCCCCAAAATCAGAGAAATGGTCTCTTTTCTCTGATACAGTTCAGAGTTGTTTCTTCATTCAAAGATAGCTTCAGTTCAGTTCAGTTCAGTTCAGTCGCTCAGTCGTGTCTGACTCTCCGCGACCCCATGAATCACAGCACGCCAGGCCTCCCTGTCCATCACCAACTCCTGGAGTTCACTCAAACTCATGTCCACAGAGTCGGTGATGCCATCCAGCCATCTCATTCTCTGTCGTCCCCGTCTCCTCCCTCCCCCAACCTTTCCCAGCATCAGTCTTTTCCAGTGAGTCAACTCGTCGCATGAGGTGGCCAAAGTATTGGAGTTTCAGCTTTAGCATCAGTCCGTCCAATGAACACCCAGGATTGATCTCCTCTAGAATGGACTGGTTGGATCTCCTTGCAGTACAAGGGACTCTCAAGAGTCTTCTCCAACACCACAGTTCAAAAGCATCAATTCTTCGGCGATCAGCTTTCTTCACAGTCCAACTCTCATATCCATACATGACCACGGGAAAAACCATAGCCTTGACTAGATGGACCTTTGTTGGCAAAGCAACGTCTCTGCTTTTTAATATACTATCAAGGTTGGTCATAACTTTCCTTCCAAGGAGTAAGCGTCTTTTAATTTCATGGCCGCAATCAGCATCTGCAGTGATTTTGGAGCCCCAAAAATAAAGTCTGACACTATTTCCACTGTTTTTCCATCTATTTCCTATAAAGTGATGGGCCCAGATGCCATGATCTTTGTTTTCTGAATGTTGAACTTCAAGCCAACCTTTTCACTCTCCTCTTTCACTTTCATCAAGAGGTTTTTTCCTTACTATTGCCTAAAACTGGGCAGGCTCCCTGTCCGTGGAGGGTGCAACTTCAAAGCACACAGGCCAGTAACAGTTTCTCTAGACCCTTAAGCTGTACCTTGCACTCCAATGTTCCTTATTCATCTGCTCCACTTTCCTTTTCAAGAAGAAAATATAACTCTTAGGAATTCACGCCTTCAAAAGAAGTAAAACGGACTATGCTTTTTTTCCTTCTTTTTTTCTCTTTTTCTGTTTTCTACACCTGGGCTTCTGAATGTGAGACTCACATTTAGAGGTGATTTGAATACCAGGTCCACGTTAGCAATTTCAAACAGTGAAAACAAATGGTTTCCAATGATCAGCCAACACCTAATCACTGAGCATTAACATCAGATGTTGGAGTAGAATAGTGATTTTTTTTTTTCTTTTTAATATGGATCCCTGAGCCTACCCTTTAGGGACTCTCAGGTGTGTTCTAGGCAACTGCGTTTACTGACACTCCCCTGATAATTCCAAGCATTAAACCAGGGCTGGAACATCTGCTGGTGTCTAGGAGCACACTGCACCTGGCAGCTGTTGCTGGGAATCTATCATTTCTAATTACCCCATGAAGCAAAGCAGGCTACTCTGCCAGTACACGTAGGCTCTTAGCTTACATACCTTTTCTACCCTATTCCGTGATATTTTCAATTGATTTTTTCTTAGTAGATCTGAGAAACAAATATCTAATATTTACGTTACAGTGAAATATAAGAAGTGGATAAGAAGTTATCTCTCAAGATTTCTCAGACTGTTAGCCACTTTCATTACTGATTTGCTCTGTATTTTTACATTCATCCCATAGATGTTTATATTCTCCCTACTTTAGTTTTATAAATGACCTCTTATCTACTTCAAAGAAATTATATAAAATCACACTAACTGTAAGGAAATCAAACTAGTCAATCCGAAAGGAAATTAGTCCTGAATATTCATTGGAAGGACTCATGCTGAAACTGAAGCTCCAATACTTTGGCCACCTGATGCAAAGAACTGACTCATTTGAAAAGATCCTGATGCTGGGAAAGATTGAAGGCAGGAGGAGAAGGGGACGACAGAGGATGAGATGGTTGGATGACATTACCAACGCAATAGACATTAGTTTGAGGAACTGGTGATGGACAGGGAAGCCTGGTGTGCTGCAGTCCATAGGGTCGCAAAGAGTCGGACACAACTGAGAGGCTGAACTGAGTTTTTATTAGTGTTTGTAAAGCATTAAGGAAGCCTGGTAAACTATGTTTAAAAATGAATTATAGTTAATGATAATTTTATAAATATTATTATTTAACATAGAATTTTATAATATTCTTTGGACCCCAAAATATTTTCTATGATATTACGTTGAGTTTTTTATGTGCAGTATCAATTCACAGATAAATTTAGTTTTAGAAAATATTCCTCACCATTGCTTAGAGACCAGTTTCAACCTTTAAAATAGCAAAAATATATCTAGGAAAAACTCATAAAAATAATAAAACTTTTAAAAGTGAAGTTTTCCTTTTAACTCAAAGAAGACTAAATCATCAAAGAAAGCATTGCCAAAAAATTTCTAACTGAGCATGAAAACAGATGTTGTGTGTTATGCTTACTCTTGTATTATTGTCGCTTTATTTTGTGATATTTCTAGAAGTAACATAGCTTATTTATTAGATTTAATTTTCAGTGATTAACTCAGACAAGAAATGCAATAAAATGTGGACTTTAAATTGCTAAAAGCCAGAACTGTTTAAAAAGTTAATTAAAAAATAAAATTAAAAAATTTTAAAGTTAATAAAAAAAACTTCATTCAAGACTATGTTTTTTGTACAAACGTAGTTTGTTCAGTTATGGACATTAAAACATACTTCAAATTTTAAACAGAATTTGAGCAATTCATTCAATGTGAGCAATTCAAATTTTACCACATGTAGGTGATGTGGTTAAGACATCTCATTTTAACAGAGTGCTACAGTGATGAAATGCATGTGGCAGTACTATTAATAAGCTGCACTAGCGCAACACGCACCCTATTCAGAGGCAGTTGGTTAAGACTACTTCACCACTCTGCAAATGAGGAAACCTTGTACTCAATTGGCCCCATGCTTAAAAAACTCCCCTAAAATTCAACTTAACCTTTTTTTAGAGGGCAAGGGCTAAAAAATAAGAAATTCTGCACAGAGCTAAAAAATAGAATTGATGTGATAGGTTGATGGGTGTTCTTAAAACAGAAAAAGTTTTCATTATAATTTAAATTGTTTTGATCATAATACTTGAATGGGAGTTAGATAAACTTTTTGTAAATCTGACTTAAGTGTATTGGACACTGAAACTGTAAAGCAAATACAGTTTCAGAGGCAACTATTTTACCTTCTGTATATTAAAAAGCAGAGACATTACTTTGCCAACAAAGGTCCGTCTAGTCAAGGCTATGGTTTTTCCCGTGGTCATGTATGGATGTGAGTTGGACTGTGAAGAAAGCTGATCGCCGAAGAATTGATGCTTTTGAACTGTGGTGCTGGAGAAGACTCTTGAGAGTCCCTTGGACTGCAAGGAGCTCCAACCAGTCCATCCTAAAGGAGATCAATCCTGGGTGTTCATTGGAAGGACTGATGCTAAAGCTGAAACTCCAATACTTTGGCCACTTCATGTGACGAGTTGACGCACTGGAAAAGACTCTGATGCTGGGAAGGATTGGGGGCGGGAGGAGATGGGGATGAACGAGAATGAGATGGCCGGATGGCATCACCGATTGATGGACATGAATTTGAGTGAACTCCGGGAGTTGGTGATGGACAGGGAGGCCTGGCGTGCTGTGATTCATGGGGTCGCAAGAGTCGGACACGACTGAGTGACTGAACTGAACTGAACTGAAGATCCTGATGAATTTAATAACTCAACATTAAACATTACATTTTTTGGGGGAAAGGACATAAAAACTCCCTGTAAACATGGAACTATCCATTCAATTCAGACAGAAGTCCACTTAAATTTTGGCTGAAATTTGCTGATGTATGTATTGCTCATGAACACCCTCTAGTAGAAGCTTGTGAAGACACAATTAACTCAATGCACAAACTATTTAAGGAAGGTAAAATTATTCTGGATAGTTGGAAAAGGAAGAAATGAGGGAGTAAAGACACTCTGTTACTGGCAATTAGTTTGGACCACCAGTAACAAGAATAAAAGTAAGTGAGTAGTATTCATAGAAACAACCACACCAGGGGCAGACCAGAGGTTTCTAAAATTTCTTCTAAACTACATGGTCAGAGCTAACAAGTCAAACATCGAAGTGTAGCCAAACCTCATTCGGGGACAGGAAATAAGAGCAGAAATGAAACAATGGTTAATGATGCCCTTGAAGGGAGGCAAGAATTCAGAGGCTGAGTTTAAAGGAACCCTCCAATGATGGTGACTCATAACATGGGCAAAGAACTCAGCATGGACTTGCTCCTTTTTCCAAGCTATTTATTCTAAATACACCTAAAAGCTTATAAAAGCTGGGGGTGGGAGGAACAGACCACTTATTCTTCTTGCTTCAATTGGTTTTATGTTTCTGGTGCTTAGTTTTCCCTTTGTTGTTGTTTAGTCACTAAGTCGTGTCTGGCTCCTTTGTGACCCCATGGACTGTAGCCCACTAGGCTCCTCTGTCCATGGAATTTTCCCAGGCAAGAATACTGGAGTAAGTTGTCATTTCCATCTCCAGGGGATCTTTCCTACCCAGGGATCAAACCGGTGTCTCCTGCGTTCCACGCAGGTTCTTTACCCAAAAATCGAACCCGTATCTCCTGCATTGCACGCAAGTTCTTTACCACTGAGCTACCAGGGAAGCCCTAGTTTTCCTTAGATCTATTTAACCAAATATGGAAGTTCATTCAGATACCCCTATAGGCTGAAGAGTCTTTAAGCACTGCTTTAAAAAAGATATTAACTTGCACAATATTTATAAGAATCTCCATTTTTTTTACTTTAAAACATGATTTTTAGTTTTTGGATAAACAAATGTTCATTTATATTCTATTTTGTTGTTGTTTAAAGTCAAGCTACCTCAACATCCTTCAATGACATGCATATGTGTTTTTAAAAGCATCTCTGACTGAAGGATAGAGGTGGATGCAGAGGGTGCGGATGGTCGCAGAATGCTAGGTGACCAGAAAGGAGGAATTGCCTGTGAGGAAGGACAGAGCAGTGCTGACGGAGAAGCAGAGAAGAACAGAGGGATATGGATAAGATTAACGTCTACAGGGAGGGCCAACCATGCCTTTGGGTGGGTACTGGAGGACAGGGAAAGCGGGAAAGGACTTGGACAACTCTAGCATGGCTGCAGCAGTGATGTCACCTATCGGGACCAAGTGACAGCTTTTGAAGCAAACTTTTCATAAGAAGAGAAGGTGAGAAAAGTACCTAGCAAATGAAGGAAGTCTTATAGTCACATCTTATTAAAATAATTTCCGCCAGCCACATAAGTAGGTGACTCAACTATTTCTAACTGATTTATTTATTATTTAGACATATGACTGTGAACTTCCCAGCACCTTTAGACATTTCCCATATTAAAATGGGAATGTTCAATAACCTGGGGGTGGGGCTTAAAAAGAATTTACATCAGGACTTCCTTGGCAGTCCAGTGGTTAAGACTCCCCACTTACAATGCAGAGAAATGGGTTTCATCACTGGTCAAGGAACTAAAATTCCTAGTGACATGTGGCACAGCTAAAAACAGTTAAAAGTTTAAAAAAAAAAAAAAAAAAAGAACCTATACCAAAGGTCCATTCCAAAACTTTAAAATCAGAATTCCAGGAATCAAATCACAGTATCAGTACTCTTAAAACCTCTTCTAAATGATTCCAGTGTGAAACCACGACTGAGAATTAATATATAATTCCCAATACCTTGAGAGCCATCTTTCTTGGTGCCCTCATCCATTCTCCAGTTACAGCACGCGTGTAGCTCTGTTCCAGAGCTTCTAACATTCTACCTGATCACACTCTGACTTGTGTGTGTGTTTGTGTCTCTCACCACTTCACAGCACCTTGAGGTCAAAGGCTATCTGGTTTTCATCTTTATACTCCAAACACCCAACACATGTTAAGAACACACTAAATGGCATTCGTCCGTACTTTTACTTCAGAGCAAATTCTACAGGTTTAAAATCAGGTTGATCTTTCCCATTTCTCTTCTTGCTGCCTGAAGGCTCTCTCCAGTAGATCTAGTGGAGTACTTTGGAGTAAGGAAAACTGTATCCAGAACGAAGAGGATTCTGCTCAGTTTTCAGTTTTAAAGTTAGCCTCCTTAAGTCATAGTAGAGAAAAAAGTCTGAAAGCCAACAACATTTTAATTTAAAAGAAACTTGATTTTGCCAGAGGTAAGGGTTTTGCAGGGGAGGAGTGAGGATTGGTCTAGAAAGGCAGATCTGTGTATCAAGAACCACAGTCTTGGCCTTGAGGACTAGAGTGCACTGCAGGAGCCACCAAGAGGGCAGCCGTGTGACATGGTGTCAGGTTAGTTTGTCTGGTCAAAAAAAGGAGGTCATTACAAGAAAACTAGGAAGCATGACCAGGTGCAATTAATCTTTGAGAAGAGCTTGGGAAAATTCTTGTCCTACATACTTGTCATACACTTATCTGTGATGCTGAGCAGGAGAGCAGAAACAACCCTGGACAGTGTCCAGGCAGTTGGACCAACAGATATTGGCAACAACTTGGACACACTGTTCCTGAAACTTTTATGTGACACAGGAAAAACTAAGCAGAACGCCTAAGGGTAGGTACAGTTGTGGCTGACAGAACCAGGAAGGGTCTTGCCGTGGAGATGTGGGCATCTCAAAAGACCAAAGTGAGGATCAGTTCAGTTCAGTTCAGTTCAGTCGCTCAGTCGTGTCCGACTCTCTGCGACCCCATGAATCACAGCACGCCAGGCCTCCCTGTCCATCACCAACTCCCGGAGTACACTCTTTCCAGCAAATGCCTTAGTATAGAGGTCAAAGCCCAGCACTTAAGATTCGGTGAAATGTCAAGGCCTCTAGGAAGGTTAGAGAGGAGGGAGGCTGAAGACTGCAAACCAGATTCACACTTCCATTCTCAACCCTGTCCCCATCCCAGGCCATAACATTCCATAGACTTCCTCTGGGATGGGGGAGAGGGTGGGTGGGATAATCTGACACACTTTAATGACAACAGTCAGTTCAGTCAGTTCAGTCGCTCAGTTGTGTCCAACTCTTTGCGACCCCATGAATCACAGCATGCCAGGCCTCCCTGTCCATCACCAACTCCCGGAGTTCACTCAAATCCACCTCCATCGAGTCAGTGATGCCATCCAACCATCTCATTCTCTGTCATCCCCTTCTCCTCCCGCCCCCAATCCCTCCCAGCATCAGAGTCTTTTCCAGTGAGTCAACTCGTCGCATGAGGTGGCCAAAGTATTGCAGTTTCAGTTTTAGCATCAGTCCTTCCAATGAACACCCAGGATTGATCTTTAGAATGGACTGGTTGGAGCTCCTTGCAGTCCAAGGGACTCTCAAGAGTCTTCTCCAGCACCACAGTTCAAAAGCATCAATTCTTCGGCGATCAGCTTTCTTCACAGTCCAACTCTCACATCCATACATGACCATGGGAAAAACCATAGCCTTGACTAGACAGACCTTTGTTGGCAAAGTAATGTCTCTGCTTTTTAATATACTATCTAGGTTGGTCATAATTTCCCTTCCAAAGAGTAAGAGTCTTTTAATTTCATGGCTGCAATCAGCATCTGCAGTGATTTTGGAGCCCCAAAAAATAAAATCTGACACTGTTTCCACTGTTTCCCCACCTATTTCCCATGAAGTGATGGGACCAGATGACATGATCTTTGTTTTCTGAGTGTTGAGCTTCAAGCCAAGTTTTTCACTCTCCTCTTTCACTTTCATCAAGAGGCTTTTTAGGTCCTCTTCACTTTCTGCCATAAGGGTGGTGTCACAACGCAGTGTCAACTGCAGCACAGGAGGCAAGCATTGATGCTCATATAGTTTTAAAGAAACGGTGGGAGTGAGAGTCAGAAGACGTGGGTTGAAGGCCACGTCTGGTCAATGAGGAAGTGTAGGCTGCTTTCTCGAAGCAGATGACTGACAGTGAGAGAGGGCAGGATAGATTATAAATAACAAGGCAGTTGACTCACTGGAAAAGAGTCTGATGCTGGGAGGGATTGGGGGGTGGGAGGAGACGGGGACGACAGAAAATGAGATGGCTGGATGGCATCACCGACTCGATGGACATGAGTTTGAGTGAACTCTGGGAGTTGGTGATGGACAGGGAGGCCTGGCGTGCTGTGATTCATGAGGTCGCAAAGAGTCGGACATGACTGAGCGACTGAACTGAACTGAGGGCAACACTGCATAACTGACCAAATAAGTTAACAAGGGAACAGAACATGCAGAAGATCATGATTAAAAACCCACCATAGCAATTATCCTTCAACTTAAATAAATTTTTAAAAATAAATAAAATGGATAACCAACAAGAAAAAAAAATTCAGCACAGAATCCTATTTCTCTGAAACCGAATTCTCCACTAGTGGCTGGCTCTGATAAACACTTCTAAAAGAGTTAACTTCAGATCCCAAACTTTGAGAATATGGGCTTTTTTTCATTATCACTCACATTCTCGGGTTACAGATGTTCTGTTGCAATATTAAGCTGTGATGTTATTAATTTCTACAAATTCCTCATATCTTTAAAAATAGTGGGAGAGTAATGATTTATAAATTCAGCAACATTAAAATATATATTTCAAAAGCATTTTTCCAATAATTCAGTAAATTCCAAATTGCTGAAATCTAGACATGTCTCATTATTTACTAAAAATACACTAAATATAAGACAACTTATCCAAATCAACCTCTAAAACAATAATTTTCTTAACTTCCAAAGTGATTAAATGAATAATTTTACAATTTCATGCTTTAGGTGAAAAGGTTATGCTGTCGTGCCTAGGGAATATTTTGTCATTGTTGTTGTTCAGTCACTCAATCACGTCCAACTCTTTTGCAACCCCATGGATGATAGCCTGCCAGCCTTTTCTGTCCATGGGATTTCCCAAGCAAGAAATCTTGGAGCAGGTTGCCATTTCCTGCTCCAGGGGATCTTCCTGACCCAGGGATCGAACCCTCATCCCTGCACTGGCAGACAGGTTCTTTGCTGCTGAGCCACCAGGGAAGACCCAAGGGAATATTTACTCTAGTCCAAAATCCTATCACACCAAATGTTACTAAGGTATATGCCACATCACCTTAATACTAGTGATTGTTTATCCAAAAAAAGCTCACTTCCCTCAAAAACAATCAAGATACAGGATTTAGGTTATACCCATAACCTTAGTGTTGGCCATGTGGCTTTAGCTGAATGACAGTTTTAGATGTCCAACCCATCTTCATACCCAGGTCATAGAACACACGAAGTAACAGTACTGGCTTCCCTTTGTGCCCACTAAAGCAGAAAGTGGTCATGAAATAATTAACTCAATAACTGCTATTAAAATATTATGACAGAGATTTTGATTCCATTCTTCTTGGTTGACTGTGACACACCCCAAAAATAAAGTCCCCAAGGTAATTGCAAGATCTTATCACCTTTTAGAAACTTTTGGCAACATACCAACTGGTTAAAGGTTAGTAATATAAACACAGGTCATGTGGGTGTTTGTTCTAAAATACTTAGGAATTCAGAGTTTGAATCCTACTAGGATATCCCTGGGAGTGGTGGGAAAGTTCCACAACGTAAGAGGGAATCAGCATCAAGTATTGTTGCAAGAAAATTATCCCAAAGGTCTCCAATCAGCCACGAGAGCAGGAGATAACTTGAAAGTCATTGAAAATATTAACTACATAAAATAAAGAAAATTTACTATTAAATAGGTCAATGTCCTTGAACCTTTTTATAGAGACTCTACCCTACGACATGAGCCTGGATTTGTGGGGAAGATTCCTATGACAGATATTACCTATGGGAAGACAGCATGTTACCAGAGCTATAATCAGGCTAGCAAAGCATTGAACTATGCAGCCCATTGTGGAAACTCAATGCTGCTGCTGCTGCTGCTAAGTCGCTTCAGTCGTGTCCGACTCTGTGCGACCCCATAGACGGCCTCCTACCAGGCTCTGCTGTCCCTGGGATTCTCCAGGCAAGAACACTGGAGTGGGTTGCCGTTTCCTTCTCCAATATGTGAAAGTGAAAGTGAAGTTGCTCAGTCGTGTCCGACTAGTAGCGACCCCATGGACTGCAGCCCACCAGGCTCCTCTGTCCATGTGATTTTCTGGGCAAGAGTACTGGAGTGGCTTGCCATTGCCTTCTCCGTGGAAACTCAATACTTATTCAATAAAATAATAAGTAATTTCATTGTTATTTAGTTGCTCAGTCGTGTCCAGCTCTTTTGCAACCCCATGGACTATAGCCCACTGGGCTCCTCTGTCCATGGGATTTTCCGGGCAAGACTACTGGAGTAGGTTGCCATTTTCTCCTCCAGGGGATCTTCTGAACCCAGGGATCAAACCTGCATCTCCGTGTCTCCTATACTACAGGCAAATTTTTTACCATTAAATCACCAGGGAAGCCAAATAATTTCATTACAATACTAATTTCAGTAGATTCTAAGCCAGATTAGATATAATCTGTTCTGAATTAAGCAGATTCTGAAACTGCTGCAAGATACTCTGTTATAGAGCCACATCACACTTCACAGAATGTAAAGGATGTAAACTGTGAATAGAAAAATTCAGGTCCCATCCCAGATCTCCATTCAACCTGCTTTAACACAAGGGACTTGCTCACATCTAAGGTGGCTTTTCCTTGAAACTGGGATGGTAATTGCCATTTCCAGATATGACTGTGTGTCAGATGGGACTGAATCACCATCAGCTGAGATCAGTATGTCACTAGAAACCACAGTCAAGATGAAAAAAGAAAAAAAAAACAAGGAAGTTAAAGCTCAAAGAGGTTAATGACTTGCTCAATATCAAATAGAGGGTTGGAAAGTTCAGTTGGACACTATTCATGACAAAGAGATTATTGCACTTTTAAAGCAAATACATTATATATAAATTTTTTTTTTAGGAAAGAAATATTTTCAAGTAATGGCAATGAAAAATTACATTATCAATGGGAAGTATTTACAGACCCCAGAGCACATCTAATCAAATACCCAAATTTATAGACGAGAACCTGAGATTATATTCAACTTAATGAAAACTGAGGTCTACTTTTTCCATGAACCATAACACCTTATATATAAAAATACTTTGTAAATTATAAAGGGATAAAGGGCTATAAAATATAAGTAGTTAAGAGAGAAAATTAATTATTGTACATTAGCTGTGAGAGATTCCAAGTGCTGTGGCTGTCTTTGGAACTGCACAGCTTAATACACCCGATCATCTATTTATATGTCATGGTTTTGCTTGCTGGTGAGCGGAGAGAGAGAATAGTATATGTTTTCTGCCTAGATATGAAGGTTAGGGCTTAAGTCTGGTTAGGGCAACAGGATAGCGTCTAAAGTTGAAAAGGACATTTCCATGAAATTCACCGTGAAATACAGGGCAAGAATACTGCCATTTTGCATGTAGCTGTCTAAGTGTGACACTGGGCACTGGGTACTTTCGGCATTAGTAGCATAATTTCAACTATGCACACAGCTAGTATAATCTAAGACAGTTGGATTATATACTAGTAGTAATAAAAGTAGAGGTGACCCTAACTTAGAGAACCCAATGAAATTTACAATTTGGGTCATTTTCCAAACCATTTATAACCTTAGCATATTTAATTTCTGTGTTCCTGCCAGCTTAATACTGCTCACAGAGCTTTGTGTAGTTCCATTTTTAAATTCCTTAGTATCACTTCTTTCTACATACATGAATAAACTCTTTTGGCCTCTGACTGATGCTCTTCCCCAAAATACTGCCTAAGGAGAGGCAGTAAAACAAAATACTTAGGTAGGAATCACTGTTCCCTGGTGGCTCAGTGGTAGAGAATCCACCTGCGATGCAGGACACACGGGTATGATCCCAGGTTTGGGAAGATCCCCTGGAGAAGAAAATGGCAACCATGCCACTGCACATGGTTTCCAGTAACAGGAAATATCCTTTATTTCTACTTTTTTTCTTTTCCTTCTACTTTTGAAACCTTAGAAAGTTTTAAAGACTTAAGTCAGATATTGCCCATCCCACTAAGATAATACCTGACATTTGTACTTGTGCCTTTTCTTCTAACAATTCTGAGAGAACTAATAAGTATGAAATAGTGTTATGTGTGTGGATATATGGGATATATTAATATTTGTTGAAGTACTTTCCCTACACTCTTCAGGCAGGCTATCTACACTCATCCTGCTGCTGCGTCACTTCAGTCGTGTCCGACTCTGTGTGACCCCATAGACAGAAGCCCACCAGGGTCCCCCGTCCCTGGGATTCTCCAGGCAAGAACACTGGAGTAGGTTGCCATTTCCTTCTCCAATGTGTGAAAGTGAAAAGTGAAAGTGAAGTTGCTCAGTCGTGTCCGACCCTTAGCGACACTCATCCTACATCCATGTTAAATTCTAGAATCTTTGCTTCCTGGGGGAATCAATTTCCCCCTCAAGCAATGTTTTCCCACACACATTTAAGGACAAAAATAATTAGAGGAAGCTCTGTTCAAGAAGAAGGGGAAATATATTAAGAATTATTCAATTTCTGTTCTATTGTAGGAAGAACTAAATCATTACTCCATTCTGATTAAGTTTCTCAAAAGAAATAAAAACTTCTGAAGTATTATGTGTCATTTAAATACTTGACAATTAGTCGTATGATATGACTGCATCTCACATAGCCATGACCACTTTCTAGTGTGTAGAACAAGTGAATATCTTCCACAACACACACATCTGATTTGATCTGAAGACAATTTACCTTCCTCTAGACATCTCCAGGTAAGCATACAACTTACAGTGCCAAGGTCAATGATGAAGCAGTCACCCTTGTTGAAACTGTCCCAGCTTAGGGGAACTTCCGTGGCCCTGACAACTCTCCGACCTTTCACGTGCAGGAGCCTTTGAGCAGTCAAGTCATTTGTAAGCACGTGATTGAGTCCAGACGCCACACCTCCAGCCTGATCAGCAAGAGAAAGAAAACAAAAACAAAATAGATGAGGCTTTGACATGGCAGCTTAGAAAACCACAGGTGTTTGTGCCAAACTGCTTGCTAGGCCAAGAGAAAACAGCCAAGTGCATGTGAAAAATTAAATATGCAGAAGAGAATTTCCAACAGGCAAATCAATAGGTAATTGTTTTGTTTTAGGCTCTTTGTCCTTCCTGTTTTAACCATTCCAGTTAATACTGCAAATATTTACTGTAAACCCTCAGTATATAAAACCTGCTACATAAACAGAAAAGAGCTGTTATTCTTTTCCTTTGGGGAACTAATGATTTTCAAAGCACTGAATGAGAAGGCAGATAAGGATTTCAGAGGAAAAGGTGACAGGAGTTTAGAGAGTCAGAGGTCACAAGCATACAGGAAGAGGGCCCGGGAACCAGGCAGCGTGACGTTCCCACGGTCACAGCCTCAAGACAGAGGAGGGACCTGAGTGCTTCCCAGGTATGGGCTGCTTCTAATCTTAGTCCTTGATTTTACATTAAATAATCACTTGTCTTATTTATCTGTTTATTTAGGTAAAAAGAGTTTACCAAACATGCCAGGCTTAAGTATTTACAGTCTAAATTGGTTGCATATCCCCACTAAAACAAAAAGAAAATCAAAGTCCAACCACGTCGAACCAGGAAATGGGGACGAAAAAAGATGAACTATATCAAGCACGTCTTCTTGCATCATTTGAAATTAGCTTTCAGCTTTTTCAAGTTTTTCATTCTCTTCCTGAATTAAAATGTTAGGGACAATATTTATTTACTTCCATAATTAACTACGAGGTAATGTGCAAAATAAAGGTGCACTGGAAATAAATCTGTTATTTATTGATCAAAACCCTCCCATGATAATATGGAAAGAAAATTAGCAGTAGAAGTCTATATGGGACTTCCCTGGAGTCCGGTGGTTAAGACTCTGCCTTCCAATCCAGGGGTGCGAGTTCAGTCCCAGGTTGGAGAGCTAAGATCCCACATCCTCGGGGCCAAACAACCAAAAACATAAAACGGAAACAATATTGTAACAAATTCAATAAAGCCTTTAAAAATAATTTGTTCACATCAAAACAAAATCTTTAAAAAATTAAGTTTATTAAATAATCCAAATTTCAAGTTTATTACATCAATATATACAATAAATCCAAAGAAAGAGGTCAAGCTTCAGATATAATTAATAGCATATTCTTTAAATTTCCAATGACTTTTAGACTTCGTTTTTCCAGAAAGCCCTCATGAATATAAGGGTTTTATTCAGTTCAGTTCAGTCGCTCATTCGTGTCCGACTCTCCGCGACCCCATGAATCACAGCACGCCAGGCCTCCCTGTCCATCACCAAATCCCGGAGTTCACTCAAACTCATGTCCACAGAATCGGTGATGCCATCCAGCCATCTCATTCTCCGTCGTCCCCTTCTCCTCCCGCCCCCAACCTTTCCCAGCATCAGAGTCTTTTCCAGTGAGTCAACTCGTCGCATGAGGTGGCCAAAGTATTGCAGTTTCAGCTTTAGCATCAGTCCCTCCAATGAACATCCAGGATTGATCTCCTCTAGAATGGACTGGTTGGATCTCCTTGCAGTCCAAGGGACTCTCAAGAGTCTTCTCCAACACCACAGTTCAAAAGCATCAATTCTTCGGCGGTCAGCCTTCTTCACAGTCCAACTCTCACATCCATACATGACCACGGGAAAAACCATTGCCTTGACTAGACGGACCTTGGTTGGCAAAGTAATGTCTCTGCTTTTTAATATACTATCAAGGTTGGTCATAACTTTCCTTCCAAGGAGCAAGCGTCTTTTAATTTCATGGCTGCAATCAGCATCTGCAGTGATTTTGGAGCCCAAAAATACAAAGTCTGACACTGTTTCCACTGTTTTTCCATCTATTTCCCATGAAGTGATGGGACCAGATGCCATGATCTTTGTTTTCTGAATGTTGAGCTTCAAGCCAACCTTTTCACTCTCCTCTTTCACTTTCATCAAGAGGCTTTTGAGTTCCTCTTCACTTTCTGCCATAAGGGTAGTGTCATCTGCATATCTGAGATTATTGATATTTCTCCCAGCAATCTTGATTCCAGCTTGTGCTTCTTCCAGCCCAGCGTTCCTCATGATGTACTCTGCATATAAGTTAAATAAGCAAGGTGACAATATACAACCTTGACGTACACCTTTTCCTATTTGGAACCAGTCTGTTGTTCCATGTCCAGTTCTAACAGTTGCTTCCTGACCTGCATACAAGTTTCTCAAGAGGCAGGTCATTAGCACGGGCTTAAATGTTGACTTCAGGATAACTATAACCAAAAGCTTTTACAAATACATAATAATTTCCCAGTTCATAATTTTAAAAGGATTGCCATATTTCTTGACAGCACAAAGTATTATACAATAAAAATAAAGTTTTTTATCTACATATTACTATGCTTGACCACTTAAATTTTTTAAAATAAGAATTATACTGTGATCTGATAACAAAAAATAGTGTAAGAACACTGTGTTCTGAAAAAAAGTCATAAAATTTAGAGTTGACTTAGGCTGAAAATAAATATATCATATTAGGATAATTTCATACGGTGAACTATCAGAGTGATATATATATACAGTCTGTGAACATTTAATAGTATTTTTTAAATTAATTTTGTCTCTAATATTTGATGCCAAAAATGAACAAAAAACTTAAGTTTCATATATATCCATATCGGAAAGTAATTCTGTGAACATTGCTTGAATGAACCCTAGAAACTCCCAGTCTCCTTCGACCTACTTTATAGAATGAAAGCAAGGCGGATGGCCTTCTAAACCGAGGGCACCATAAATACAGTTTCACTGGCTGACAGATGTCTAATTGTTGCTACTTAGAACCACAGTTGCGGCTGGGTCGTGTTCAAGCTGGGAAAGGGGCTTGCTGCTGCTGCTGCTAAGTCACTTCAGTCGTGTCCGACTCTGTGCGACCCCACAGACGGAAGCCCACCAGGCTCCCCCGTCCCTGGGGTTCTTCAGGCAAGAACACTGGAGTGGGTTGCCATTTCCTTCTCCAATGTGTGAAAGTGAAAAGTGAAAGTGAAGTCGCTCAGTCGTGTCCGACCCATAGCGACCCCATGGACTGCAGCCTACCAGGCTCCTCCATCCATGGGATTTTCTAGGCAAGAGTACTGGAGTGGCTTGCCATTGCCTTCTCCGGGGAAAGGGGCTTAGCCAGAGATAAAATATAAGGAAGCAGTAGTAAGTAATTAATCCTCTATAACTCCTCCCCAACTCCCTATAAAATCTCACAGAGGAAAAAACCACAAGTCAATTAAATGACATAGGACATGGGAAGATGGTCTCAACGTTTCCTAGCTACATCTTTATACTGCATATGGCAACTAAATGTGACCATTGCTGACTTGGTAATGATAGACTGTGCCAAGTTTTACTCATTTCAAATGGACACAATATCCTTTTCAAAGAGTATTCTTAAATAAAAAATGTATCCAGATGTTTGAACCATTTACTTATATTGAAAGCATCATTAATATCATGGTTACTAGCTTAGGCACTGGAGTCGGTCACCCAAGTTAGTCATACAGCACCTATGAGACCCTCACAAATTAGGCTCTCTAAGCTTCCATTTACTTATTTTAATAGGATGATAATGATAGAAACTGTACTACAGGGCTGCTTTTTTCAATTAAATTAGATGACATGTGAATTGCTTAGTATATCCCTAAAAGGATGAAATTAAGTATAACATAACAAACTTTGCTGTTCTGGGTGGTAAAATGATCTCTGTTTCCATATCTCCTATCAAGTCTAGCTACAACTACACATGTTACAATCTGGCTAATGTCACTAACGATAAGATAGTAAACTAATTTTTTTGCTGATAAATTTGACCTCCATGTGCAAATATCCTCTTTCTAAAAAATGCTGATTTGTGGTGGTCTTCTAATGTTGACAATTAGAAGACAATTATTCAATAACTGTAAAATTACTTTTATCATGTCCACTTTTAAATATATTTCCAGAAACTTGATTTCAGAAGACCCACTAATACCAGAAGAATTAATAATAGCATGAGTCTCAAATGATTGCATATGCACTATAACATACACATTTTTATCATTTAATCTAATCCTTACGACACCTACACAAGACAGCTGTTGTTACCCTGTTGCACACTTGAGGAAACTGAGCACAGAAAACCTGTTTCCCTGAGGCAAACAAGCTACATGTGACAGAAATGGGTTCATAACCAGATGATGGTATAGTACATGCATTTAGTAATACAAGCTCCAGCTTACTCTAAATCTTGTATTCACTGATATACAGGACATTTTAGGATCATTTGACATAAAATAACTCATGTGAATTAAATAAATAAAAGGCAATAGTTTCATATTTAATAATCTCTAGATTAGAGTCAGAATTCTAGTTTAGTAGTTTACTTCTGGGAGAAGGCAATGGCAAGCCACTCCAGTACTATTGCCTAGAAAATCCCATGGATGGAGGAGCCTGGTTGGCTGTAGTCTGTGGGGTCGCTAAGGGTCGGACACGACTGAGCGACTTCACTTTCAATTTTCACTTTCACACATTGGAGAAGGAAATGGCAACCCACTCCAGTGTTCTTGCCTGGAGAATCCCAGGGATGGGGGAGCCTGGTGGGCTTCCGTCTATGGGGTCACACAGAGTTGGACACGACTGAAGTGACTTAGCAGCAGCAGCAGCAGTTTACTTCTGAGGTTTTAGGTCTCCACAGGGATAATATACTGGAGGGGTGGGGTGGTAGGGTCTCACAGAATACCTGTTGAAGCACGTTTGATTTTAAAAAGACTGTTTCTGGGGTGTTTGTAGGGAAGGTATTCCTCACACTTTAACTGAATATTCTCAGGGGCATGGGGAATAATGAAAGATGGACAATCTGCAAGGGTCACTGAGAGAATTCCAGAAAAAGCTATCCTTTGCTGAAAGTTGCCTTAAAGGTATAGAGATAGTTAATTATCTGATGTTTATTTCCAAAGTAAAATCATTTGATGATGAATTTCAGGCCAAAACACATAAACTCTGTGAGTGTGTGTGGGTATGTGTGTATGCCACTGTATGTGGAGGAGTTTGCGAGGCTGAACCATCAGCTCAGTTCAGTTCAGTTCAGTTGCTCAGTCGTGTCCGACTCTTTGTGACCCCATGAATCACAGCACACCAGGCCTCCCTGTCCATCACCAACTCCCGGAGTTCACTCAAATTCATGTCCATCGAGTCGGTGATGCCATCCAGCCATCTCATTCTCTGTCGTCCCTGTCTCCTCCCACCCCTAATCCCTCCCAGCATCAGACTCTTTTCCAGTGAGTCAGCTCGTCGCATATGTTCCATTCAGTGGTTTCATTTGTAACATTTCTAAGACTAAGCTATTTGGGAAATGTATGTATAGTTCTATGTATTAACTGAAGTTATAATTGCTATAAATACTGGATTCATATGTTCCAGATCAACTGAATTTCCTGAGTCATGGGTTATTTGTAGCAAATTCAGCGATTCTTTAGAATAGCAAAAAATAAACACTATTAATGCCCATGCTGCCTATATTTACTTAACTTCATTAAAAATTACCCTGCCAAATGAGATTAAGTCAGAATATGTCACACATTATACATATATTCCACAAACATTTATCAAGCACCTATTATGTGTCTAGAGAGTCCTGGGGCTATATCAGTGAACAAAATAGATTAAAATGAAAACAAAATACCCTGCCCCTTTCTGAATTACTTCACTCGGTTTACGTAGCATTGACATATACTGCCATGTGTAAAACAGCCAGTCAATGGGAAGCTGCTGTATAGGCACAGGGAGCTCAGCCCGGTGCTCTGTGATAATCTAGAGGGGTGGGATGAGGTGGTGGGGGCGTGGAAGGGAGGTCAGGAGGGAGAGGACATGTGTGTACTGACGGCTGATTCACATTGCTATATGGCAGAAGCCAACACAATATTGTAAAGCAATTATCCTCCAATTAAAAAAAAAACTCTGCCCTCAATGAACTTTTATTCTATCAAGACATGAGGTGTGGATGCATAGGAAGAGAAAGGGGGTCATAAATCAATTTGAGGGAGATGCTTACCTTGTATTTCAGACCTCCTCTAAAGTAGCCAACAAAATCCGTAGACTCATAGCCTTGAAGTTCTCTGTTCTGCACAGGTTTGCCACCCAAATAGTCATCCATCTGAACAGTAAAGATGGCAGCTGCTGTGCTTTCATCCTGAGTACATTCCTTTCCTGAAAGAGCAAATGACAGTATCTCATTTGTCACCTGAGAAACAGGATTAAGGCAGAATGTCTGATAAGAAAAAACTCAGAAACTGTCTTTGAATTATATACCAGTATCATAAATGTATGTATAAATTGTTCATCTTCAACAGAACTATCTTTCAGTGGAAATGATGCAATATAAAATACTATTTTGCTAATAACTAAAATAATTGCTCTGTACCTGCTTTCCAGTTCTTTTTTTTTTAAACTTTAAAAGAATCACCACTGTCCAAATATGTTCAGGATGATATAACAATATATTTCAGTAGGACTGAGATTCACTTGGTACAGTCGATAAGATCAGGCTGTCAAAACATTTTTCAATTGTCTTAGCCTTTCTCAGCATTAATCTCCAGGTTTCCAACATGTCAATATATTAATATTTGTAAGGAATACAAATATCATAGACCAGAACTTAACAACACTTTGAGAATGAAAAATTAATGTAACTTGACCTTATCCCTATTTTTTTTAAGTATAAAGGTTTTTTTTTTTATATAAGTATGTGTAACATAGGCATAATTAAGTCAATACATTTTTAAGGAATTTCACATGTCCTGATTCTTTCCACTACCAAGCACCTTAGTTCCTCCAAAGTCATAATCTTCAAGATAAGATAGCCCTTTCAAAAAGCTCAACCCACAGCTGTTAGTCAGTCCATAATTCTTTTAGTTGGGTTTCTCTGAACTCCAAAGGAATATGGTCACACTTCAAAATTCTCCACATGTAATCTTTGGAATCCAATTTTCTCAAGCAATTTACTTTAGTACCATGTTTAAGCACCAGATATCAAATTGTCAACATCTGCTGGATCATGGAGAAAGCAAGAGAGTTCCATAAAATCATCTATTTCTGCTTCATTGACTATGCCAAAGCCTTTGACTGTGTGGATCACAATAAACTGTGGAAAACTCTGAAAGAGATGGGAATACCAGACCACCTGACCTGCCTCTTGAGAAACCTGTATGCAGGTCAGGAAGCAACAGTCAGAACTGGACATGGAACAACAGACTGGTTCCAAATAGGAAAAGGAGTACGTCAAGGTTGTATATTGTAACCCTGCTTATTTAACTTATATGCGGAGTACATCATGAGGAATGCTGGGCTGGAAGAAGCACAAGCTGGAATCAAGATTGCTGGGAGAAATATCGATAACCTCAGATATGTAGATGATAGCACCCTTATGGCAGAAAGTGAAGAGGAACTCAAAAGCCTCTTGATGAAAGTGAAAGAGGAGAGTGAAAAGGTTGGCTTGAAGCTCAACATTCAGAAAACAAAGATCATGGCATCTGGTCCCATCATTTCGTGGGAAATAGATGGGGAAACAGTGCAAACAGTGTCCGACTTTATTTTTTTGGGCTCCAAAATCACTGCGGATGCTGATTGCAGCCATGAAATTAAAAGACACTTGGAAGGAAAGTTATGACCAACCTAGATAGTATATTAAAAAGCAGAGACATTGCCAACAAAGGTCCATCTAGTCAAGGCTATGGTTTTTCCAGTGATCACGTATGGATGTGAGAGTTGGACTGTGAAGAAAGCTGATCGCCGAAGAATTGATGCTTTTGAACTGTGGTGCTGGAGAAGACTCTTGAGAGTCCCTTGGACTGCAAGGAGATCCAACCAGTCCATTCTAAAGGAGATCAATCCTGGGTGTTCATTGGAAGGACTGATGCTAAAGCTGAAACTCCAATACCTTGGCCACCTCATGCAAAGAGTTGACTCACTGGAAAAGACTGATGCTGGGAAGGATTGGGGGCAGGGGGAGAAGGGGATGACAGAGAATGAGATGGCTGGATGGCATCACCGACTCGATGGACATGAGTTTGAGTGAACTCCGGGAGTTGGTGATGGACAGAGAGGCCTGGCGTGCTGTGATTCATGGGGTCACAAAGAATCGGACACGACTGAGCGACTGAACTGAACTGAACTAAAATCAAGAGATAGATCTGTCTGGTTCTGAATTTGACAACTTTAAAAATGGGGCTTCCCTTGTGGCTCAGTGGTAAAGAATTCATCTGCCAATGCAGGAGATGTGGGTTCGATCCCTGGGTCAGGAACATCCTCTGGAGAAGGAAATAGCAACCCACTACAGTATTCTTGCCTGGAAAATCCCATGGACAGAAGGTCTGATGGGCTAGAGTCCAGGGAGTGACAAAAGAGTCAAATACAACTTAGCAACTGAACAACAACAAAAATGTATTAAGTTCAAATCATATTCACTCCTAAGTGATAAAATCCTAGAACAGTACAGATTATTGGGATATACCAATACTTCTCTTTTTAAGTCCAGACACTGTGTTCTCAAGATAAACATAAAGATCGCTTCTAGGACTACAGAGCTGATAATTTCCCTCCTATCTTAAGCTTTCCCCTATGTTGACATCCCAATGTCCCCACTTCATTATCTTACTGGCATCAGATTATACTCTCTGAAGGAAAAGGGAGAATAAAAGAAGCAGCACGCTCACATCTTTTGAATGTTAACATATGCAGTATTATCCTGGGAATTTAACATATAACACACATTTAATTTTCATAATTCTAATACAGATCTGATCCAGGCAACCTCACTGAGGTTAAAACACCAATTCTTAAGTGTCCTCAATATACACAAAGATCAGAACCAGGACAGACCTGAGAGGACCTCAAAATTTATAAGACATTTTAAAACTTTTACTATACCTAACCTGTGTGCAAACCGTTAATGATTCTAGAAATAATAGTAGCTAATATACATTTATAGCACCCTTGCTATGGGCCAGACACTGTGCTAGGGTTTTACATTAATGATCTGCTTTAATTTTCAAAGGACCCAAGGTAGCAGAAATCATTTTCTACCATGTTACAGCAGAGGATATGGAGGCTTAGAGAGAAAAAGTAACTTTCTTGAGGTCATAAAGTTGACCTTTGGCAGACACAACCCAGGTTTCTAAGACAGGTTTCTGTGACTCTGAGGCACAGATGTTAGAAACTACAATGCTAGTAGGCATTTTTTAAACTCAGACTCTCACTAGCAGTAAAATTTTGAGGAGACCGGGGAATGTAATTTTCCTCCCTGGATAACTGACACATAAATGTTTAGAAGCTGTAACAATACTAGAGTTCACCTGGAACCCCAACTAGGAGTATTCACTAAGGTTGAAGAAAGGAAGTCAGTCAGGTATATTAAAGAAAGAATTGGATTTATTTATAACTCCTCTCTTACTCTCAAAGAAGACTGGTGTACTATCTTCTCAGGAAAAAAAAAATCAGTAGCTAGATATCAATTTTATGAACTTGTTGCGGTCAAAGGAAATGACTTAACACACATAAAAAACACATGCAATTTTGCAGCCTGAAAAGGCTCGAGTGTCATTCTTCTGTCCACTTCCCCATTCATAAATTAGATTACCAATGAAGGCAAAGATGTTAAAGGAGGGAAACTTAAATCAACCTTAATAGGAAAGGTGTTAAGGATGACGCCTCTGATACACATATTCTTACTTGAGAACAAGTTGAAATCCGAATTTCTTGAGGTAGATACAAATGGATAGGTATGTGATTAATGAATGAACTGGAAGTAAGTTAATTAAATTATCCTATAATTTGTTGATGCTTATGTACTGTGCTAGACCAGGGAAAGTCAGCATGAGTAAACCTGAGTCTTCTAAAAAAGGCTGAAAGGTCTTAATGAAACCAATACTAGCCTTTGAATATAAAAACTAGAATCAAATTAGGTTACAGCATGATGAAATTCTCATAAGTGTTCTAAAACTATTGAGTGTTCTGAATGAATTCTTTTGACTTCATTTATTTTTCCCATGCTGATTTTCCCAATGCCGTTCATGTTATGTTGTTTTATGTTATGCTATTTACATTATATTATGTTATATTTTATTTGTATATATGTTGTATATTTGTTTAGTCTCTAAGTCGTGTATGACTCTTTTTTAATACCCATGGACTGTAGCCCGCCAAGCTCCTCTGTCCATGGGATTTTCCAGGCAAGAATACTAGAATGAGTTGCCAACTCCTTCTCCAGGGAATCTTCCTGACCTAGGGATCTAATTTGCATCTCTTGCACTGCAGGCAGATTCTTTACCACCGAGCACCCTGGGAAGCCATATGCTGTAAACTTCCTGAAATTGTTTTGAGGATGTGATGATTTTACATATAAAACATAATAAAAAGAGAGGTTTAATGACTAGGTTAATGGAATATTCATTCATGATAAAAGCTCTTGGCAAGTCTGGAATACAGGGGAAAATTCTCAACTTAATAAACAGCATCTTCAAAAAACATAAAACTAACATAATTTTTAATGATCAAGGACTGAATCCTTTTCCCCAAAGATGGGGAACAAGGCAAGTACTCTTACTGAACATAACACGGGAAGTTCTAACTATTGCAGAAAGATAGGATAAAGAAATAAAAAAGTACAGATTGTAAAGGAATAAAACAATGTGTCTATTTAGAAATGACAGGATGTCTGCATTGAAAATCCTAAGAATAAAACAAACCCTTAAGAATAAATACATTCAGCAAGATAGCATGATAAATATTCATCAATAACAAAAAGCAGTCTCATTTTTAAACAATGAACATGCAGAAATTGAAATTGAAAGCACAATACCATTTTCAGTCACTTCAAAGAAAGTGAAATACTCAGGAATATGTTTAACAAAACAAGTACATGATCTACAAGCTAACAACTACAAAATGATGATAAAAATCAAAGACCTTAGTAAAGACAGTGTTCATGAATTGTAAGTCTTGTAATATAATAAATATGTCAATTTTCCCCAAATTGATCTATAGACTTAACACTATTCCTGTCAAAATCATATCAAAGTTTATTACAGATTACATGAGTTTGTTATAAAATTAATGTGAAAAGGCACAGTCCCTAGAATAGCTAAAACAATCCTGACAAAGAAAAATAAGGTAAGAAAACTAACTCTATCTGATATTAAGTTTTCCAATACAAGCACAATAATTAATTAAGATAGTGTGGTATTGGTTGAAGAATAGACAGATGGATCAATAGACCAAGTTTCCTCCAATGGAACATTCTGTAAAACTTTAGCATGTATAGTTTAGTATACTAAATTAGTATATCATATGTATACAAATTCAGTATGCTGCTGCTGCTGCTGCTAAGTTGCTTCAGTCGTGTCCGACTCTGTGAGACCCATAGACGGCAGCCCACTAGGCTCTGCCGTCCTGGGATTCTTCAGGCAAGAACACTGGAGTGGGTTGCCATTTCCTTCTCCAATGCTTGAAAGTGAAAAGTGAAAGTGAAATCACTCAGTCGTGTCTGACTCTTAGCAACCCCATGGACTGCAGCCTACCAGGCTCCTCCGTCCATGGGATTTTCCAGGCAAGAGTACTGGAGTGGGTGCCATTGCCTTCTCCACTAATTCAGTATACATATATTAAAGTATATATATGTATATACTTTATACATATATAAAGTATGTATATATGTATACATATATATATATATATATATACACACATACATAGACTGCTGCAACCAGGATATTGACACTGATACAATCCACTTACACTTTTCATATTTCCCCAATTTTACTTGTAGTCATCTGTATTTGTACATTAGTTAAATATAATTTTATCACATGTGTAAATTTACATACCCATCATCATAGTCAAGACACTGTATAGTTCCATCACCAAAAAAATCCCTTATGGCGCCTTTTTAAAACTCCACCCACCTCCCACCTGAATCACTCTGTCCTCACTTCATCCTTAACCTCTGGTAACAATGAATCTAGATTTTAAAAATGTTGTATGAGTAGCATCATATAGCATGAGACCTTCTGGCGTTGTTTTTCTTCTTCCCATTAGGCACAATTCCCTAAGGGATTCATCTGACTTATGTTTATTCGGAGTTTGGGGCTCTCATACAGAGTGATGTCAGAAAAAGAAAAACAAATATCATATATTTGCGCATATATGTGGAAGGTAGAAAAATTGTATAGATGATCTTATTTGCAAAACAGAAATAGAGACAAAGCCATAGAGAACAAACATATGGACACCACGTCAGGAAGGAGAGTGGGATGAATTGGGAGATTGGGATTGACACATATACACTACTGACACTATGTATATAATAGATTACTAATGCGAACGTACTGGAAGCTCAGGGAACTCTACTCAGTGCTGGGTGGTGACTTAAATGGGAAGGAAATCCAAAATAGAAGAGTATCTGTATATAATATGAATGTATAGTTGATTCACTTTGCTGTACAGTAGAAACTAACATAACATTGTAAAGCAACTACACTCCAATAAAAATTAATTTAAAATAGTTTGTTCCTTTTTGTTGTTGAGTAGTAGTCCTTGGTATAGACGTGCCACTTGTTTAATCAGTAACCTGTTGAAAGATCCACAAATTTCTGAACACTGTCCATAATATAGACCTGGTTGGGTTGATATAAGGGTTGTTTGGTTTAGGCGACCTGGAATTGCATCTGTTTTTAACCCTAAGGAAGGTACAGCTCATGAGTGTAGTACGTCTTCAGAGGAGATTAATATTCGAATTGTTATTTCTATTGGTAATACTACTCGATTGTCTACTTGTAGCAGTCGTAGTTCTCCTGGTTTTAATTCTGATGTTGGGATTATATAGGAGTCAAAGTTTAGGTCTTCATAGTCTGTGTACTCGTAACTTCAATATCATTGGTGTCCTATAGTTTTTACTGTGAGGGATGGGTTGTTAATCTCATCTATTATATATAGGATTCGTAGAGATGGGAGGGCAATTAGAATTAAAATAATAGCTGGCAAGATTGTTCAAATTGTCTCAATTTCTTGTGCATCTATTGGCTAGTGTGGGTTAGTTTTGTTGTTAGTATGAGTGAAATAATATAGAGCACTAGTGAGCTAATTAAAAAGACAATTATTAGTGTATGGTCGTGAAAATGTAGAAGTTCTTCTATAATAGGTGATGTTGCATCTTGAAAGCCTAATTGTATGGGGTATGCCATATGAGATGTACAGGGTTTTCACTTGTAACTTAACTTCGACAAAGTTATGTAATGTTTTACTAACATCTCATTGATTGAGAAAGACATAATGGTTATGATGTTGCTTGAAACCAGTAATAGGGGGTTCGATTCCTTCCTTTCTTATTTTGAGTTGATATACGTAGGTTCTTCAAATGTGTGGTATGGTGGAGGGCATCCATTTAGTCATTCTAAATTTGTTGTGGTTAAATCTACAGTTAGAACTTCTCGCTTGGATGTGAATGCTTCTCAGATAATGAAAATTATTAGCATAACTGCTGTTAGGGAAATAAATGAGCCTATAGATGAGATGGTGTTTCATACTGTATATGCGTCTGGGTAATCAGAGTAGCGTTGTGGTATTCCGGATAGTCCAAGAAAGTGTTGTGGGAAGAAGGTTATATTTACACCTACAAATATAATTATGAAGTGGATTTTAGCTCATGTATTATTAAGGGTGTAGCCTGAAAATAGTGGCAATCAATGTACAAATCCCCCTATAATAGCAAATACAGCTCCTATTGATAGTACGTAGTGGAAGTGTACGACTACATAGTAGGTATCATGAAGAACAATATCAAGGGAGGAGTTAGCTAGGACAATTCCGGTTAAACCTCCTACTGTAAAAAGGAAAATGAAGCCTAGGGCTCATATTCTAGCAAGAGATCATTTGATATTACCTCCGTGGAGTGTTGCTAATCAGCTAAAGACTTTTACTCCAGTTGGAATAGCAATAATTATAGTGGCTGATGTAAAGTAGGCTCGCGTATCAACGTCTATTCCAACTGTAAATATATGGTGGGCTCATACGATAAACCCTAGAAATCCAATTGACATTATAGCCCAGACTATACCTATGTATCCAAACGGTTCTTTTTTTCCTGAATAATAAGTTACGATGTGAGAAATTATTCCAAAGCCGGGTAGAATAAGAATATATACTTCGGGGTGTCCAAAGAATCAGAACAAGTGTTGGTACAGGATAGGGTCCCCTCCTCCTGCTGGATCAAAGAAAGGTGTGTTTAGGTTTCGGTCTGTAAGTAGCATTGTAATACCCGCTGCTAGCACAGGGAGTGATAGGAGTAGTAATACGGCAGTAATTAATACGGATCATACGAATAAGGGGGTTTGATATTGTGAAATTGCCGGGGGTCTTATATTAATAATTGTTGTAATAAAATTAATAGCTCCTAGAATTGAGGAAACACATGCTAGGTGTAAAGAAAAAATAGTTAGGTCTACAGAGACTCCTGCGTGGGCTAGGTTGCCAGCTATGTGGGCTGACTGAACTTTTTGTCTATTCAAATAAAGTTGCTATGACATTAATGTACTGGTTTTTGCATGAATATGAAATTTCTCTGGATTAAATGCCCATGAATGCAACTACTGGATCACATGGTAGTTGCATGGTCAGTTTCCTAAGAAAGTGCCAAAGTCTTTTCCATGACGGTTGTACATTTTATATTCCAGCCCCACCACAAGCAATGTATAAAGCTCCAGTTTTCTCGGCATCTTCCCCAGCCGGGGTATAAGTTCTTTGTATTGTATGTTGTATACTGTCACCCAGTTTTTTGGATTCACAGTGCCTTGAAATAGAACCCAGCACAGACTAGTTGGTAGATGCATTTAAACTGCTAGGTGCAAAACTGAAATGTTTTTTTCAGGAAGAACCAATGCAACAACTTCTAAATTACATGCAACAAATGCTTACTTTGTAAAGGAAATAAAAAAAATAATCAAATAAAAAGATCTGAGATATGCAAGGGTATTATGGAAAGACACTGAGGGAGAGCCCAGGGAAGATAACTTCCTCTGTTCTCCTGTTTTGGGTCCCACTTCTTCCTGTTTCCCTTTTCTTCCTCTCAGCGGGCCTGTTTCTTCATTTCTATGCTATGTCCCTTCTCATCCCAGGCTGATTTTAACTCTATTCTCTTTCATCTTCCTCTCAACTGACTTCCTTTAGTCAGACTTTCTCTTCCCTTGAACCTTCAGCTCTCCCTCTTGGAACTTCCTCTCAATCTGTTTTTCTGAATAAATCTCATGAATTCACCCAAATTTAGGTCTAATGGTGTGCTTGTGCTCAGTCATATCTGACTCTTTGCTACTCCATGGACAGCAGCCTGTCAGGCTCCTCTGTCCAGGGGATTTCCCAGGCAAGAATATTGGAATGTCATTTCCTCTTCCAGGGGATCTTCCCAACCCAGAGATTGAACCCCCACTCCTGTGCATTGACAAGGGTTCTTTAACCACTGTGCCACTTGGGAAGCCCAAATTTAGGTCTAATTATATCCAGGTCCTGCTGGCTACTGTGCTCTAAACTTTCCACATTTCCCATGAGTTTCTATCACACAATCCCTCCCAACTCCCCTCATTTTCCTTTTTTTTCCAAGGCTTTTCTGCTTCCCAGTGACCACAGACACTTTGTGTCTCTTTCCTGGTGCTCATCACATTTTACCTGTGTTCTATCACTTTTGTTTTATTGCATCATTGAGACTGTAAATTTTCAGGGAAGTTTCTTAAGTTATTCGTATGCAAAAATGCCTTACACAGTGCTGGACACATTGAAAGTTACTAAAATTAACCTATTAATTAACACACTATTAAGTTCAGTTTTTATAGATCTTTAAGATCATAAAATGTTTCTGCCCAAAGCATTTCTATTACATTTTTTGAAACTGATGAACTAAATCAGTTTAGTTTCTCTTCCCTTTCTGAAGTCTGATTCATTCATTCATTTAGCGTAAGAGTTAACTTGAATCTGTTATCCCTATGAAACACAGTGCCTAAAGAACTTATCTAGATAAGAAAGAAGCTACAGAATTAAAACAACTGAATAGGTTCTTCCTTACCCAGATAAGCTCTTCAAGCATTGTGTTTTGTAGGATTTACCTATGGAATTAAAACAATTGTGGGGCTTCCCCGACAGTCCAGTGGTTAGGATTTGGTGCTTTCACTGCCATGGCCCCAGGTTCAATCCCTGGCTGGGGAACTAAGGCCCCACAAACTATACTGCTGCTGTTGCTGCTAAGTCGCTTCAGTCATGTCCGTGTGTGAACCCATAAACAGCAGCCCACCAGGCTCCCCCGTCCCTGGGATTCTCCAGGCAAGAACAAGCTATACTGGGTGGCCAAAAAACAAAACAAAACAACAGTGGTTAAAGCTCACTTGTATTCCTCTGACAAAGTCAGATTTAATTATTGTCTGCAGCAAGATATGACTTTCTCATTTTAGTTCACCAAAATGACAAATGTGGCATTTCAGACACTTTTACTCGTTGCAGAGCTAAGTACTGAACAGAAAGACCAAGGTGAAGGCGTTACTATTCTATGTGGCATCATTCATTCATGAACATAAGTTATACATTAAGATTTCAGTGGGGTGATTCTTGGTATAAAATATAAACAGATCACTGTCTGTGATAAAAGGAATAGTGACATTACACTAGATAACCACACTGAGTTTGGATCTCAGCCTCAGCCTCCTCAAGCAGGCACAAAATTTTAGTATCAAATAAATGTTATAATGAAACAGTCCTGTCTCCCTGTATGGATTTCTCATTTGGAGTGTTTGCTTCAGGTGGTGGCTAATATTGAGCACATTACTTCTCAATGTTCTCTACCATCTTGCCTCTCAAAATCTTCAAATGCTAGGAAAGAAAAATGACTTTTAGGGACTTCAAAATGTGTATGTGTGTGCTTTCGTGTGTTTTCCCCATAATGCATAAAACTAAAAATAAACACAGTCTGGGGGAGGCAAGCTGATTCTCAACGAAGGCAATAAGGCTCAGATAATCGGTGTGTTGTTAGACGGGGTGTGCCCACTGGCACAGGATCTCACAGGGAGAGGTTAGACATTCAGGATGTTTACGAGTAAAAGTAGAAGGTGGAAAAAGTAGAACACACAAGGCCCAGTGTCCTAAGAGCCCGGCGCGGGTGAAGCCCAAAATAATTACTACCGATGAAGGAGCTGTTTTGTTCCAAACTGTTTCCTTGTTCAAACACATAAGTAATAAATATAAAAACAGTCATTACAAAGCGACTCATCTAAATACAAAATCTGCCATAGATAAGTTATTTACTTTGTATTGATAAAGCCGCCAGCATCCTAATCAAGAGGAATTTCTCTTCACCAAAGCTGCAAGCAGCGCGGTGCAGACTTGGAATGTGATTTTTAAAGCTGCCAAAAACTTACTTAATCGTTGCAATTACTAGAGAACGCTAAGCTGAGTCCAAGGCAATATATATATATTTTAAAGGACTTCCCGCGGCTGCGGCGAATGCCCACAAACTTGTTTGACTTCATCTCCTCGCTGACAGGGAAACCATGCCTGAACTTGTCGGAAGGTGAGCCTACCTTGGCCAGCCCCAGGGCGCAGCTAGCAGCCTCCCTGAGAGGAAGCGGGAGTTTGGAAACTGGAAGGTGCAGGGGGAAGAAGCTAGAGGAACCAGCCGCAAAACCTGGGAGCTGGACTCGATCGACAAAGGTCAAAGCGATGGAGGTAAGACTGCTCCCCCGACTCGCCGCGCCCTGCGTTCGCCGTCGCGTTTGCAGGCGCGGACTCTCCCGAGTGGAAGGTGCCCAACCCCAAAGCTGGCGGGGGCGCCCCAGGGGCGCAGCCGGCGCGGCGGGGCTCCGCGTGGGTCCGGCCAGCGGCGCCTGCCCCCGGCCCGCCACTCTCCGTCCCCAGGCGGCCTCGCCCCTTACCCAGCCAGAAGTGCAGGCGGTAGGTGAAGCCCCGGCTGGCCTGCGTCGTGTGGAGCACCAGGTAGGCATCCCCGACGTAGAAGTCGCCATGCGCGCTCTCGGGCACCGGCACCAGCTCCAGCTTCTCAACTCTCCAGACCTGCAGCCCCGCCCGCTGGCCCGCGCGGGCGAACTCCTCGTGGTGCAGCCCCTGGGCCATGACTCGGGCACGCGACGTTCCGGGGAGCGGAGGCGGGTTCTCGCTGACCTGGGAGTCGGGCTGAACCCAGACCGGTTGGAAGGACCGCGGTCGCAGCGATTTTATAGAGTTGGCTCTGAGCGGGGCGGGGCGGGGGCGGGGCCCCCAAACGGGAGGGGCCAAGTGCCCAGGCCCGAGTTATTAGCCAGGAGGCAATCCCTTCTCAGCCTAAGCGCAGCATCCTGTACCAACCTCCTGCGCCCTTTCCTGCAACCCGAGGGGAATCGGAATCTCAGAAATCGTAGAAATCCTGAGCGAACTTACTGAAACTCCAGGAAGTGCGTCCTCCCAGGAAGGACATTTTCCCTGGCAACAGATGGAGGAGATCAACAATTAAAACTGTTTAGTGCATCGTTTAGGTAAAAAAAAAAATATTGGCTGTCCGGGTAAAAATCATCAACCCCACCGTTTTATCTGCCAGTCTCTCCACCTCCGCTGGCCACAGTTTCTCTCTGTCTTGATCTTCCCGATTTGAAAGTGCCATGAGAAACAGCTTGTCAGTTTTCTTGGAAAGAGTGAAAACCAGGAAGGATAGTGGTCTTACCCTGGGGACCGAGCTCTATAAGTCTTCAGGGTTTCAGGGAGCTGTGATTAACCTCTTTGCCACCTGCTTCCTTTACCAAGAAAATTTTTGGAAAAAAAATAAAAGCAGCAATCCTCTTGGGATGTTCTCAGGCTGGGCTGTTTGTGACTGTGATATTATATACTTAGCTTACCGTGTGAGTTACCTCTTACAAATGCTTCAGGGTGCTGATCTTATTGTTTTCCCTGCAGAGTTTGCTTTTGTAGCATGGGCAAAAAACTGTAAAGTATGTATGGAAGCTTACTCCTTATTTTGCATTCATTTAACTGAAGCTGATGTGGCAATTGATTTTATTGTTATCAAGAAAGCAAATTGCTCAAGATGCTGAGGAAGAAAGCTAGTTTTTGTGAATGTACATTTTCTGTCACTGTTTTCCAAATTATAGGCTTCTCTGGAGGTCATTAATTACATACAATTTGATTTTTCCTTAATTTGTTTTGAAATAGGTATTATATGACCATGGTAAAAAATTCAAAAGTATAGGTGAGCAATAAAAATGTATCTCTATTTCAGCTTTCAACAGAAGCAGCTGAGTTACCAGTTTCTTGTGTATTTTCCAGATATATTTGATATTCTTTCATATACAAGAATATAGATAACATCAGTTCGGTTCAGTTCAACTCAGTCCCTCAGTCGTGTCCGACTCTCTGTGACCCCATGAATCACAGCACGCCAGGCCTCCCTGTCCATCACCAACTCCCGGAATTCACTCAAACTCATGTCCACAGAGTTGGTGATGCCATCCTGCCATCTTATTCTCTGCCGTCCCCTTCTCCTCCAGCCCCCAATCCCTCCCAGCATCAGAGTCTTTTCCAGTGAGTCAACTCTTTGCATGAGGTGGCCAAAGTATTCAAGCTTCAGTTTTAGCATCAGTCCTTTCAATGAACACCCAGTATTGATCTCCTCTAGCATGGACTGGTTGGATCTCCTTGCAGTCCAAGGGACTCTCAAGAGTCTTCTCCAGCACCACAGTTCAAAAGCATCAATTCTTCCGCCATCAGCTTTCTTCACAGTCCAACACTCACATCCATACATGACCACGGGAAAAACCATAGCCTTGACTAGATGGACCTTGGTTGGCAAAGTAATGTATCTGCTTTTTAATATGCTGTCTGGGTTGGTCATAACTTTCCTTCCAAGGAGTAAGCGTCTTTTAATTTCATGGCTGCAATCAGCATCTGCAGTGATTTTGGAGCCCAAAAAAATGAAGTCTGACACTGTTTCCACTGTTTCCCCATCTATTTCCCATGAAGTGATGGGACCAGATGCCATGATCTTTGTTTTCTGAATGTTGAGCTTCAAGCCAACCTTTTCACTCTCCTCTTTCACTTTCATCAAGAGGCTTTTGAGTTCCTCTTCACTTTCTGCCATAAGGGTGGTGTCATCTCCTTATCTGAGGTTATTGATATTTCTCCCGGCAATCTTGATTCCAGCTTGTGCTTCTTCCAGCCCAGCGTTACTCATGATGTACTCTGCATAGAAGTTAAATAAGCAGGGTGACAATATACAACCTTGACGTACTCCTTTTCCTATTTGGAACCAGTCTGTTGTTCCATGTCCAGTTCTGACTGTTGCTTCCTGACCTGCATACAGGTTTCTCAAGAGGCAGGTCAGGTGGTCTGGTATTCCCATCTCTTTCAGAGTTTTCCACAGTTTATTGTGATCCACACAGTCAAAGGCTTTGGCATAGTCAATGAAGCAGAAATAGATGTTTTTCTGGAACTCTCTGGCTTTCTCCATGATCCAGCAGATGTTGGCAATTTGATCTCTGGTTCTTCTGCCTTTTCTAAAACCTGCTTGAACATCTGGGAGTTCACGGTTCACATATTGCTGAAGCCTGGCTTGGAGAATTTTGAGCATGACTTTACTAGCATGTGAGATGAGTGCAATTGTGCGGTAGTCTGAGCATTCTTTGGCATTGCCTTTCTTTGGGATTGGAATGAAGACTGACCTTTTCCAGTCCTGTGGCCACTGCTGAGTTTTCCAAATTTGCTGGCATATTGAGTGCAGCACTTTCACAGCATCATCTTTCAGGATTTGAAATAGCTCAACTTTAATTTCATCACCTCTGCTAGCTTTGTTTGTAGTGATGCTTCCTAAGGCCCACTTGACTTTGCATTCCAGGCTGTATGGCTCTAGGTGAGTGATCACACCATCATGGTTATCTGGGTCATGAAGATTTTTTTTTATAGTATTTTTTTAATAGTTCTTACCATGTCTTCTTAATATCTTCTGCTTCTGTTAGGTTCGTACCATTTCTATCTTTTAATGAGCCATCTTTGCATGAAAGGCTCCCTTGGTGTCTCTAATTTTCTTGAAGAGATCTCTTGTCTTTCCCATTCTATTGTTTTCCTCTATTTCTTTGCACTGATCACTGAGGAAGGCTTTCTTATCTCTCCTTGCTATTCTTTGGAACTCTGCATTCAAATGGGTATGTCTTTTCTCTTCTCCTTTGCCTTTTTGCATTTCTTTTTCTTGGCGATGGTCTTGATCACTGCCTCCTGTACAATGTCATGAACCTCTGTCCATAGATCTTCAGGCACTCTGTCTGTCAGATCTAATCCCTTGAATCTATATGTGTCACTTCCACTATATAATCGTAAGGGATTTGATTTAGGTCGTACCTGAATGGTCTAGTGGTTTTCCCTACTTTCTTCAATTTCAGTCTGAATTTGGCAATAAGGAGTTCATGGTCTGTTCCACAGTCAGCTCCTGGTCTTGATTTTCTTAACTGTATAGAGTTTCTCCATCTGTGGCTACAAACAATATAATCAATCTGATTTTGGTATTGACCATGTGGTAATGTCCATGTGTAGAGTCTTCTCTTGTGTTGTTGCTTCCAGATGTCCAAGCTGAATTTAGAAAAGGCAGAGGAACCAGAGATCAAATTGCTGACATCCGCTGGATCATTGAAAAAGCAAGAGAGTTCAGGAAAACATCTACTTTCGCTTTATTGACTACGCCAAAGCCTTTGACTATGTGGATCACAACAAACTGTGGAAAATAATTCAGGAGATGGGAATACCAGACCATCTGACCTTCCTCCTGATAAATCTTTATGCAGATCAAGAAGCAACAGTTAAAACTGGACATGGAACAACAGACTGGTTCCAAATCGGGAAAGGAATACATCAAAGCTGTATACTGTCACCCTGCTTATTTAACTTATATGCAGAGTACATCATGTGAAATACCGGGCTGGATGAAGCACAAGCTGGAATCAAGATTTCTGGGAGAAATATCAATAACCTCAGATACACAGATGACACCACCCTTATGGCAGAAAGTGAAGAAGTAAAGAGCTTCTTGATGAAAGTGAAAAAGCTGACTTAAAACTCAACACTCAGAAAACAAAGATCATGGCATCTGGTCCCATCACTTCATGGCAAATAGATGGGGAAACCATAGAGACAGTGAGAGGCTTTATTTTCTTCAGCTCCAAAATCACCGCAGATGCTGATTGCAGCCATGAAATTAAAAGACACTTGCTCCTTGGAAGGAAAGTTATGACCAACCCAGACAGCATATTAAAAAGCAGAAACATTACTTTGCCAAAAAAGATCCATCTAGTCAAAGCTATGGTTTTTCCAGTAGTCATGTATGGATGTGAGAGTTGCACTATAAAGAAGGCTGAACACTGAAGAATTAATGCTTTTGATCTGTGGTGTTGGAGAAGACTCTTGAGAGTCCTTTGGACTGCAAGTGAAATGTTGTTGCTGAACCCCAAAAGAAGCCAGGATTCTTGGCCTCCAGAGAAGAATTCAATACGGGGCCAGAGACAAGGCTTGACCACTCAGAAATTTTGTGTAATAAAGTTTATTAAAGTATAAAATAGAGAAAGCTTCTGACATAGACATTAGAAGGGGGCAGAAAGAGTGCCCCCTCGCTAGTGTTAGCAATGGAGTTATATACTTTTTAATTAATTATTAGAGTGAATCAAAAGAATGTCTGGAGGTTGTAAAGACCTTACTAGACCCACTCCCATAATTTACATTTTAAGATTACAAGATTAGCCAGAAGGTTTTTTCCAGAAACTGTCCTCAAGCAGGATACATTATTGTTATATAATCCTAAGGAATGTAGAGGAAAAAAGTTTGTCCTTTCCTCCTCCTTGAGAATTCCAGATCCCTCTCTCCTTGGGGACCCCCAGACTTCTTATCAACCCTCCAAGGAATTGACTCTCTCATTCCCCCCCCTTTTCTTTTAGGAGAATTATGTTGCCAAGGGAAAGGAGCATCATTTTCATTCCATAACTACTTCCTGCTATTTAGGGGCATGGTCCCTAAATTGCTGAGGCAACATATTCTCCTAACCCTCATATTGAGGTTCTCTATTCCAGGGGCCCTGAGTAATAGTTGGAGGAGGCTGTGGCACTCATAGGAGCTTGGACAACCATTTGAACCTTAAAAGCTTTCAGGTGGTTAGAAACAAACCCTGTTTTACAGTTATAGATGTAAGGCAAATAGTCATTAAATCAAGTTAAAATCAAAATAAAAAGTCACATTATGTTCATAGTTACATCAGTCCATCTTAGGATTGTTAGATGTCATCACAGAGTTGAAGGTGGAGATGTCCACCACGGGAAGCCTTCCACTGATGAAAAAGGGATCACTCCACAGACCCAGCAATTAGACTGATTGTGGAATGTGGCATAGGAATGAGTTCAGGACAGGAAGGCGTTGTCCTGAGGGTCAAATGGAAGACTCAGGACTTTTGGAGTCAGCAGAAGTAGGCTCACATAGATTATCAGGACCATCTGAAAGGTACAAAGTCAGAGCATGGAAAGTAAAAGCATAAAATGACGTTACTTAGTTCTGGTCAGGGAGAAGGCAATGGCACCCCACTCCAGTACTCTTGCTGGAAAATCCCATGGACGGAGGAGCCTGGTAGGCTGCAGTCCATGAGGTCGCTAAGAGTCAGACACGACTGAGCAACTTCACTTTCACTTTTCACTTTCATGCATTGGAGAAGGAAAAGGCAACCCACTCCAGTGTTCTTGCCTGGAGAATCCCAGGGACGGGGGAGCCTGGTAGGAGGCCGTCTAAGGGGTCACACAGAGTCGGACACGACTGAAATGACTTAGCAGCAGCAGCAGCAGTTCAGAGTGCCACCTCTTAACTCGAATGTGATGCACCCACGAATCAATTCCTGCCACTTTGACAGCTGTGGGAGAAGAAAGAATAACCTGGTAATTAGGGCTTCAAGAGATTGGCCCCCAGATCCCAATGTTTTTATCAGGACCTTGGCTCCTGCCTCAAGTAGAGGCTTGCTTGACTCAGAGGCTGGGTCAGGAGTCACCTCCTGGAGTTTCATTAATGCCTGTTGAAAAGCTGAGAGCTGAGTTACATAATTAATTAATTCCAAGGCTTTAGGAAAACTTTTCCATTGAGCATTTTTCAGTTCAGTTCAGTTCAGTTCAGTCGCTCAGTCGTGTCCGACTCTCCGCGACCCCATGAATCACAGCACGCCAGGCCTCCCTGTCCATCACCAACTCCCGGAGTACACTCAAACTCAGGTCCACAGAGTCGGTGATGCCATCCAGCCATCTCATTCTCCGTTGTCCCCTTCTCCTCCCGCCCCCAACCTTTCCCAGCATCAGAGTCTTTTCCAGTGAGTCAACTCGTCGCATGAGGTGGCCAAAGTATTGCAGTTTCAGCTTTAGCATCAGTCCCTCCAATGAACATCCAGGATTGATCTCCTTTAGAATGGACTGGTTGGATCTCCTTGCAGTATAAGGGACTCTCAAGAGTCTTCTCCAACACCACAGTTCAAAAGCATCGATTCTTCGGCGATCAGCTTTCTTCACAGTCCAACTCTCACATCCATACATGACCACGGGAAAAACCATTGCCTTGACTAGACGGACCTTGGTTGGCAAAGTAATGTCTCTGCTTTTTAATATACTATCAAGGTTGGTCATAACTTTCCTTCCAAGGAGCAAGCGTGTTTTAATTTCATGGCTGCAATCAGCATCTGCAGTGAGCATTTTTAGAAATTATTAATCAAACATCCTCCGACTGTAACCATCCTTTACCAGTAATCTTTGCTCCTTTTTTCTCGTATCTTTTAAATTCTTCCTCAGTATGTTGTGGTTTTTCCTGTTCCACAGGACCTGTCCAGATCAAGGGTGTCTGCAGTGAAGTGGTTTTATAAAATGCCGCTTTTCTGGCTCGACAGTCAGCCAGCTGATTACCTTCTGCTACTTTACTCCCATCCCTGCCCTTTGCAATGCGTAACAGCTACTTCTTTAGGACAATATACAGCAGTTGAAAGTCTCTTAATCTCTCTGAAATGCTTAATAGGTTCTCCTGTTGCCATATTAAACTGTCTTTCTTTCCATATTGCAGAATGAGCATGTAAAGTCAAATAAGCATGCTTAGAATCAGTGTAGATATTTACTCTCTGTCCTTTGCTTAACTCTAGAGTTCAGGTCAGAGCCACAAGCTCCGCTAACTGAGCACCGGTTCCCTGGGGGAGAGATTTTGCTTCTAAAACCTGTTCAGCCCTCAGCACAGCGGCATAACCTACTTTACGCTTCCCATCCCTAACAAAAGAACTGCCATCTGTAAATATTTCTATGTCAGGATTATCTAAGGGGGTATCCATTAGATCTTCCCAAGCTGCATAGTTTAAAGTTAGAAATTGGAAGCAATCGTGATCAGGTGTTTCATTTTCCTTCTCAGAAAGGAAAGTGTCAGGATTTAAATTTCCACAAACTTTAAAGCTTATTTATTGGTCCTTCTAACAACAATGACTGATATTTAAGAAGCCTACTGTCTGTCATCTAGTATTAACCTTAGAATTTAAGATTCCACTCATGTCATGAGAAGTCAGTACAGTAAGATTTCGTCCATAATTATTTTTAAGGCCTCAGGTGTTAATAAAGCCATTGCCCCAATTACTCTTAGACAATGCAATCTAGTGAAATTTTGTCTAATTCTCTACTTAGATAAGCAATAGGTTGCTGGTGAGGCCCTCCGGGTTGTGTCAAAATACCCAGGGCCATACCTTTTCTTTCAGTGACGAACAAATTAAATTCTGACCCTGTGGGCAAGCTCAGAGCGGGAGCTTTCAGGAGAGCAGTCTGAAGAGCCTTAAAAGCCTTTTGAATATCTGGAGACCAAACCAGTTTGTCGGTTTGGGTCTGCTGGGTCTCAGTCATAAGTTTACATAAAAGCCGGGCAAGTTCCCCATAATCCGGAATCCAGATGCAGTTGCTGCTGCTGCTGCTGCTGCTAAGTCACTTCAGTCGTGTCCGACTCTGTGAGACCCCATAGACGGAAGCCCACCAGGCTCCCCCGTCCCTGGGATTCTCCAGGCAAGAACACTGGAGTGGGTTGCCATTTCCTTCTCCAATGTGTGAAAGTGAAAAGTGAAAGTGAAGTCGCTCAGCCGTGTCCGACCCTTAGGGACCCCACAGACTGCAGCCAACCAGGCTCCTCCATCCATGGGATTTTCTAGGCAAGAGTACTGGAGTGGCTTGCCATTGCCTTCTCTGATCCAAATGCAGCAGTAGCCTGTGATTCCTAAAAATCCTCTCAATTGTCTCAAAGTCATAGGTAGAGGTGATTTAAGTATAGGTTTAAGTCTTTCGGGGTCTATGGCCCTAGTCCCTTCTGATATGATTAGGCCCAGATATCTAACAGATTGTTTAAAAAGCTGAGCCTTTTCTCTTGATGACTTGTAACCTCAGCCTGCCAGAAAGTTTAAGAAATCCTCTGAGGCTTGTGAGCAAGCTTCGTCTGTCTCAGCACAGAGCAAAATATCATCTACGTATTATAGCACAACTGCTTCGGAGCTATTCAAGTTTTGTAGATCCCCTGACGAAATAGGCAAAGTGGATTGGGCAATGGGTGGGACTGTCTGGGCAGTCCACCACAAAAGCGGATCGGGAAGAAAGTGGGCCGGGGCTTCAGTAAGCACAGAGTAAGTTGCCCCAATATCTAAAAGGAAATCAACGGATTGGCCCCCCACAATTATTACTACCCAGGGTTCTTCAGGTGTAACTATGATGGGAGCTTGTGTGGGGACCTCCAGGCACCTTCAGTTCTGATTGTTTTGAGAGTCCGACCCCTGAAACCTACACCTCTTGAGGCAGTCTCTCCTCAAGTGTGGTCCCTTGTAGACTGGACATGGAGCCAAGGGTGGCTTAGATGCCTGAGGGCAATTCCGCTTGACGTGCCCCTCCTTTCCACAGTAATAGCAAACCCATCCGTTTTCACCTGGTTCCCTCTTGGCATTTTTCTCAGGCTGTTTAAGATCGGTTCTGACAGCCATTACAAGGGCTTCCGCCTGTTCCTTTGTCTTTTTCTGCCTTTATTTTCCTCACATTTCCTACAATAATAGACTGTTTGAGCCAGTTGCAACAAATTATCTAAAGATTGATTTGGTCCATACGCCTGTTTAAATAGCTTATGGCGGATATATGGAGCCATAAGTGAGTGAGAAAACTATCTTTTAAGATATCTCTTCCCTCTTCACTTTTGGGATCAATCTCAGTGAATCTGTGAAGGGCTTCTCTCAGTCTATCTAGGAATTTACCAGGAGCTTCCTTCTCCTCCTGTTCTGTGTTTGCCACTTTGGCATCGTTTAAAGTCTTAGTGTGCACTTGCCTGAGTCCTTCACGAGTACATCTGACAAAATGAACCTTATCCCATCTTCCTTCAGCCTTGTTATAGTCCCAGTCTGGTTCTATTGTTGTAGCCACGAGTTCTGGGAAACAGTCTCACTCAGAAGGACAATGAAGATAGTGGACACCAACGGGCCCAAGGCAGAGTGTCCTCTTAGCCAAGGACTCCGACCAGTTTTTGTGAAAACCTTATATACCCTAAGTGTATAAGTTTCTCTGAAACTTGTCTGAACAAAGGAAAAAGAAAGATTCAATCAAAGTTAACCTGTAATCATATGCCTTAAGCCTAGATAGTTAACAGTGGACAATTATCAATAGGCCTGTGGTCATACCCCAATAAGCATAATAGAATGTATGATTCTATTTGGTTACACTGATAATTCGGGTATTCTTTTAGGTGACTGAGAGTCTAGGTATGAGTCCTGGGGCTCTTCCTTCGGGGGGCCTGGTTTTCCAGTTCATATGTCATTTCCATAGATACTGGGCATTTAGCTCAAAGTCCACAGTCCAGCCCAAGATGGAGTCCTGCTTTCAAGATGGTGCCTGTTCTGTTTCCTCCTTCACTATAGTTGGGACTGCCTGATTACCAGCGGGGAGAGCGGCTATCTCATTCTCCTCTTCCCTACTGATTCATTACCAAGCCATTCATCTCCAAAAGCAACAGCGTTCCCCAAAACTCGACTTTTTGCATCGGGAGTCAGCATTTGTCCCAAGATATATATCACAGCCTTCCATGTAAGGTCATAAAGCAGAGTAACACCTTTAAAAGCTCTAATATATTTTTCTGGGTCCTCTAAATAGTCTCTAAATAGACAACTGAGGATGAGATGGTTGGATGGCGTCACTGATGCGATGCACATGAGTTTGAATAGGCTCTGGGAGTTGGTGATGGACAGGGAAGCCTGGCATGCTGCAGTCCATGGGGTCGCAAAGAATTGGACAAGATTGAACAACTGAGCACGTATGCACATTACGTGGTGGTAAGCTTCCTTTTATGCCTCTAAACTCCTTCTCTGTCCTTCTGCACCTTGTAGCCTTCCCTTAAGACCAGACTGCATGGCCTAGAGCAACTGGGCTTCAGTGTCCTCTGGCTTAGGGGCTGCTTGAAAATCAGAGGGAGAGGAGAGTAAGGTCAGAATATTTATTTCCTCGACTTCCTTTACCAAAAGTCCCTGTACTTTTAAAGACAAATAACTGTCCTTTCCTCTCCTTCGGATTCAAGCAACTGTACCCTTAGGTGCACTATCCCTTTTGGTTCCTCTATCCTTCTACTAATATATGTAACCTCTAAAAAATTAATAATATGAATTTTTCTGTTTTGTATGTGCCTTCTGTCACAGATTGAGATCCTAATTGCTAAAAACTCTTAGCTATGTTCTTTTTTTTCCTAAAACAATGTTAGGTAGATATGAGAAGGCTTATTTTATAAATGAGGCAACTGAAGCTTTGTAACTAGTCAAAGATCATGGAGCTAGTGACTGTCAAAGGAGAATTCAAACTCACTGTGTCTAATTCAAAAGCACATGTTCCTTACCAAACCTTATTCTTTCAAGACAAGTTATTTGGCCAAGATTTGTTCATGTAAGTATGCTTCCTATTTTTATTTTCTTCAGACTTGTCCTAGAAAACTTCTGATCTCATGTGTCCCATTTAGCACTAGGAAGTTTAGTTTTGTCACTGAGCCATTGCATGTCTTGGTTTTCTTATCTGTAAAGTTAAAATCATTTGTTTTCCTCCTTCCTCTAGGGAAAAAAAAATATGAAAACTGGTGATCTAGAATTAAAACAATTTAAAAATCAGAGTTATCACTTAAGTTCATTTTCAGTTATAGTGATAATTCCTTCCTAGTGAAGGAATTCCTCTTAATGATTAAATAAAAATGAAAGGAGATCATTTCTTTTTATTGAAGAAATAAAAAAGAACTTTGATGGATAAGTGAAATTCCCTCTTGCTTGCTTATGCAGGCACTAGAGTGGGCTTCCCAGGTGGCGCTAGTGGTAGAAAATCCACCTGCCAATGCAGGAGACATAAGAGAAGTGGGTTCAATCCCTGGATCTGGAAGATCTCCTGGAGGAGGGCCTGACAACCTACTCCAGTATTCTTGCCTGGAGAATACATGGACAGAGGAGCCTGGTGGGCTACAGTCCATAGTGTCACAAAGAATCAGACACAATTGAAGCAACTTAGCACACAGCAAGTGAGGCACCTGCCTGGGATGCAAAATTTACAAGGGCACCAAAAATGTTCAATAATCAAGATCAATAATATTTTAAAGCAGTGTTTTTTAAATCAAGATTAATGCAAAAAGTTATGATAATAATAGCAAAATTTAAAATAAGGACAGAATTGTTAACAGTGCTAGATGGGACCATATTGGATGCTGAAACAAAGGAAAAAATACTGATCTTCCTTTATTTAAAATTTTGATATTTTTGTTTATTGTGGGTTTTTTCACATTGTTGTTGTTCAGTCACTAAGTCATGTCTGAATCTTTACGCTCTCATGTCTCATTTTTCTTGTCTGTGAAATAGGAATACAGATAGGAATTCTTGTAAAATTGTTGTAATTATTAAATGGATTGTTGTTTGCAACCCCATGGAGTAGACTGCCAGGCTCCTCTGTCTATGGGTTTTCCCAGACAAGAATACTGGAGTGGTTTGCCAAGCCCTCCTCCAGGGGATCCTTCCAACCCAGGGATCAAATCCACACCTCCTGCATTGGCAGGCAGATTCTTTACCAATGAGCCACCAGGGAAGCCCATCAAATGGATAAGTAAATATAAGCCTGCAATAGTGCCTGGCATAAACTCAGCTGAGATTGATGAATGGTTAATTCACTTCTCCAAATCCAGTCCTGTCAGAAAATGTTTCTAAGTCTAGTTCAGATAAGAACTGCCCATTTCCTATACAAAAATAGGTCTCTAAAACCAGATGTCAGTTCCTTTCCATGCCTTTATTTTCTCTTTGTTTTTGTCTCTCTCATAACCTAGGTTCTTAAAAGTGATTATTTTCTCCTCTTCATGCTATTGCCCTTCTTCCACTATCCATCTATCGAAGTTTTACCATTTCTTTCAGGTTTAATTGAAGATATACATCTTTGTTGTTGTTATACCCTGGCATCTCTAAATTTCAGGAAACTCTTTTCCTAATGCTCTTGGTATGCTCTTACATGATAGTAACTACCACAATCTGAAGCAAGTTTTCTCTCACAAGACTAGGCTCACTCAGAGACGAATATCTCATTATTTTATTCTCTGACCTTATGGTAACACATGCTGAAAACGTGTGGTTAAATAATTGATGTTGGATTAAATTACTTTTTTTTTTTCTATACTATGGTTTTTCCAATGGTCATGTATGGATGTGAGAGTTGGACTATAAAGAAAGCTGAGCGCCAACGAATTGATGCTTTTGAACTGTGGTGTTGGAGAAGACTCTTGAGAGTCCCTTGGACTGCAAGGAGATCCAACCAGTCCATCCTAAAGAAGATCAGTCCTGGGTGTTCATTGGAAGGACTGATGTTGAAGCTGAAACTCCAGTACTTTGGCCACCTGATGCGAAGAGCTGACTCATTTGAAAAGACCCTGATGCTGGGAAAGATTGAGGGCAGAAGGAGAAGGAGACGACAGAGAATGCGATGGTTGGATGGCATCACTGACTCCATGGACATGGGTTTGAGTGAATTCCAGGAGTTGGTGATGGACAGGGAGGCCTGGCGTGCTGCGGTTCATGGGGTTGCAAAGAGTCGGACACGACTGAGCAACTGAACTGAACTGAACTTTTGTTTTTGGTCAGTGTATCAATCCTCTCTCAGTCCAGATAAAAACTACCAAGGTGGATACATTTTTTTGTTTGTTTTTCCTGTTTTACTAAGAGTCTGAAGATTTGAGGTATGGGGCCTTGGTTGAATTCAAGGTCCTTGTTCTTCTAGAATGTTAATGCCCAAGGGGAAATGATACATAGTTTAATCTGTAAAATAAATAGCAATGTTAAATAATATAATTAATTCATTGTGCAATTCATTGGGATGAGCTAGTAAAAAAACAAAACAAGAAGTTGACTTCAAGTGGCCTTCATTCTCCGAATCATAAAATCTTAGAGTTGAGAGGCAGTTAATTTTATTTCTATTACTGATTCATGACCACGGAATTGTTGAAATTAAACATATGTGAATGACAGGATGTATACACTTTTTTTTTTTCCAGTAAAGGAAAATGCTTCATCTTATTTTTTGTTTTCTTTTGACTAAACAATAAAAGAACATAATTAAAAATATCGGACATGACTGAGCTACTGAACTGAACTGACTGAATTAAAAATATATTTCTTTTACAGGTAGTCCTGCTAAACTGTGCTAACATGTTTGATTTACCAAATGAGTTCAGGGTTTAAGCATGGAACCTGGAGTCAGAAGATGTGAGTGTTGTGAAGACTGAGAGAGGGAAGGTATATCAAAACCCTGTGAACACAGTCAATGAACATAGTTAATAATTAGCCTGTATCCTAAACCCCAGTGCTTTTCTAAAGCAGGTGATTATTAAAAGTGAAAATGCAATCTAAGGAAGTGTATTTCCATCTCTCCTGTCCATATCAGACAAAGTAGAACTTTTAAAAAATTCAACTTTCTTTCTTTTATTTAGATCAGTCAGAATCTAGGACTTTATGTTTTACCAGTTAATTTTTTTTAAGATTTTTAAATTTTATTATTTTTTTATATCTTTTTTTTTAATTGGAGGCTAATTATTTTACAATATTATATTGGTTGGTTTTGCCATACATTGACATGAATCCGCCCCGGGTTTATATGAGTTCCCCTTTCTGAACCCCCTCCCACCTCCCTCCTCTCCTTATCCTCCCTCCGGGTCATCCCCGCACACCAGCACCGAGCATCCTGTATCATGCATTGACCCTGAACTGGCGATTCGTTTCACAGTTAGTTTAAAATTGCACAAAATACTATAACTATAAAGGCATGTTCATGGCTCAATGCTACAGTAAAGGTTTTATTGGTCTTGAATATCTACAGTTGGGACTATTTATTTCATGTAAACTTATTTACTACAGCGGGTTGATTCAGTACTTTTCTGTAATTTTTTTGTTATATATAAAATCATTTATTATTGTTATTATATAGGAAATAGCTAACCCATATGAGATTATTGAGACATCATCATTACTTTATGAATATTAGAGAATGCACATGACCAAAAGAAGATTGAGAATCCAAGGTCTTACAGAAATTTATGATCTTAAAATGATAATTTTTGTTTTAAGCTTATTTTTATGCAAATAGGGGTCTGAGGATGATTCTAGCTTTAAAACTATGACAGAATTGAGACTAAAGCTGCTTGAACAGTACTTTTTATGCCTGCTTTTTCTAAATATATCTATTTACTAATGATCACAATGAACGTTTTATTTAGTTTTGTTTCTTTGTAACCCTGAGTTTACCATCTTGTGAGAAATAACCTAAGATTTTCGAGAAGTATGTCAACAATTATTTAAGGCATTTGAATGTCAGAACTGTGATCGTAGAGAATAATAGAAATCAGACATGATCAGATCATCATCATTGCTCAACTCAAACTCACAGAAACAGATACTGAGTCAAGAAGAGAATTAGCTAAAGGAAGTGACTTCTGCTCAGTGATAGGGGTATAGTCAAGCCTTAACTTTTCAGCAATCTGGTTTTTGGTTTAGGTGATTTAATTAACCCAACTTTTGCAAGTACCTGTACAAGAAAACAATGATCTGATCATATCTGATTTCTATTATTCTCTACGATCACAGTTCTGACATTCAAATGCCTTGAATAATTGTTGACATACTTCTCGAAAATCTTAGGTTATTTCTCACAAGATGGTAAACTCAGGGTTACAAAGAAACAAAACTAAATAAAACGTTCATTGTGATCATTAGTAAATAGATATATTTAGAAAAAGCAGGCATAAAAAGTACTGTTCAAGCAGCTTTAGTCTCAATTCTGTCATAGTTTTAAAGCTAGAATCACAGGGTTCTATGAACTATTGACGGAGAAGGCAATGGCAAGCCACTCCAGTACTCTTGCCTGGAAAATCCCATGGACAGAGGAGCCTGGTGGGCTACAGTCCATGGGGTCGCTACTAGTCGGACAAGACTGAGCAACTTCACTTTCACTTTTCACTTTCACACATTGGAGAAGGAAATGGCAACCCACTCCAGTGTTCTTGCCTGGAGAATCCCAGGGATGGCGGAGCCTGGTGGGCTTCCGTCTATGGAGTCACACAGAGTCAGACACGACTGAAGTGACTTAGCAGCAGCAGCATGAACTATTGAAATTGATTGGAAGGATTTTGTTAGATGTTTTATCTTATATATTTCAGAAAACATTGTATTCCAAACCTGGCAAAGGGAGCTTCACCTCTTCCATGTCTACCCAGCCTCTCTCCTGAAATGACCAAGATTTGAAATCAGTCATTCAATAACTGTTCACTGGATACTTGGAACTCATGCTTCTTGCTGAGGCCCACAGAGGAAAAATGGAAGACAATTTCCCTCACCAAAGAAATTGTGAGGCACTGGGATACTTGGAGATCTCATAAAAAGATGGCAGAGTTCTTTTGTCTTTTACTACTATTTTTATTGTGTTTTTTCTTATTATAATAGTTACATATGTTCATTGAAGACAATTTTGAAAGTACCAATTATGAACGAGATTAAAATGATCCCTAATCACACAACCTAAGGATAAGTTCTGATAATATTTTAACCAAAAATAAGATCATGAAATGAAACTCTACATTTTGATATGTAGTTTGTTTTATCATCTCTAATATTAATACATAGATCTTTTCACTGGGTGGGTGGAGCTAAAATCAATGTAGAATTTTCAAAAGTCCTGTCCTCATCTTTGAGAAACCTTGATTTGTAAGGCATGAACAAATCATGTGTCATTTTAGAGTCTTTGAGAATATAATTTTACACTTTATTTTTATTTTAAAAAATTATAAGAGAGTCACACTCATGCATAATCACATTTTTCTTACTCTCTGTTTTGACAAACATTGTATTATTTAAGAAGTGAATGCCCATCTGGCCCATTGAAGTCCACTTTGTAGAGGATACATTTTAACAATCTGATGCACAGTTTTTTCAAGTTTTTCATTGTTACAGACATATCCATGAATCATCTTTATGACTTTCTGTCTATCCATCTCTGTTCATCCTCGCATCCACCCATCTCTGTGTACGTCAGTGGTTAAAAGCACAGTTTGGACTCAACGGTCCTAGGTTCAGTTCTCTGCTCAGTCACTTTGAGCTGTGTAATCTGTGGCACCTCAGTTTTCTCATCTCTAAAATGGGGGGTACCACATGGTAGGATGGCTGTGTGGAGTAAATAAGTTAATATAGATAAACTTGAAAAAATTCTTGGCAGATAATGAACTCTCAATAAATGCATATTAATATTCACACACAAACGCATATATTCACATACATATTTCAACCAAAATGGAGTCTGTATTCATATGTAGCTTGCTTTAAAAATTATTAATAAATTATAAACATCATTTCAAGTAAGGATATATAAAACCTTATTAAAAATAGTAACTGCTTTGTATTGCGTTGTATTAATATACCATTCCCCAATTATATACTTCTAGTTACTTTCAAAAGCATCAATTTAAATAAAATTTCAATAAACAATCTTCCATATGTATTATTCTTTATGCATGTGTCACTATTTCTGTAGAGCAGATTTCAAAAGTGAGATTTCTAGATCAAATAATGTCTACTCATGTCTATGTATTGATTTGAAAGATAATATATGTCATACATGAAATTCTTATTTCTAGGCTTCCTATTCCATCTACTGATTTATGGATTCATTGTGGCATGCTTCTTTTATCACAGTAATTATATTTTCCTTTAATTTCTGCTGTGGTAGGTCCTCACCATTTTCTTCAAAACTTCCTTGTCAATTCTTACATATTTGGCATGTAATATTAAGAATCATTTGAACATTAAACTTCTTGAATGACATTTATTGTTTTCTTTCTAATGTTACAAGACATACATAAATACATAAAGATTAACAATAACCCATAATCCCCACCCCATAGAGATAACCGTCACTAGCATTTTGATGCATTTCTTCCCAGTGTCTATGTATTTTTTTAATTGAAGTATAATTGATCTATATTACTGTTAGCTTCCAGTACACAACACTGTGACTCAATATTTCTGTACATTACACGTGACCATGATATGTCTAGTTATCATCTGTCACCATCAAAGATATAACAATAGAATTGACTGTATTCCTCTTGCTGTACATTTCATCCTCATGTCTCATGTTTTTTGATAACTCTTAATCTACCTCACAAGGAGATCCAACCAGTCCATTCTAAAGGAGATCAATCCTGGGTGTTCAGTGGAAGGACTGATGCTAAAGCTGGAACTGCAATACTTTGGCCACCTCATGTGACGAGTTGACTCACTGAAAAAGACTCTGATGCTGGGAAAGGTTGGGGGCGGGAGGAGAAGGGGACGACAGAGAATGAGATGGCTGGATGGCATCACTGACTCTATGGACATGAGTTTGAGTGAACTCCGGGAGTTGGTGATAGACAGGGAGGCCTGGTGTGCTATGATTCATGGGGTCGCGGAGAGTCGGACACGACTGAGCGACTGAACTGAACTGAATCTACCTCACCTATTTCACTCATCCCCCCAAACCCTATACCCTCTGGGAACCACCTGTTTGTTTTCCATATTTATGAATTTGTTCTTTTGTTTTATTTGTATATTCTTTAGAAGATTCTACATATAAGTGAAATTATACAGTATTCCTGTCTTATTATTTCACTTAGCATAATACCTTCTAGGCCCATACATGCTGTTGCAAATGGCCAGATTTCATTCATTTTTATGGCTGAGCAGTATTTCATTGTATACACATATACCACATCTTCTTTATCCACTCATCTTTTGACAGACACTTAGGTTGCTTTGATAGCTTGGCTACAGCAAATAATGTCGCAATGAACATAGATGTGCATATATGTTTTTGAGTTAGTGTTTTTTTCCCTTCTTTGGAAAAATACCCAGAAGTGGAATTGCTGGATTCTATGGTAGCTCTACTTTAAATTTTTTGAGGAACCTCCATACTGTTTTCCACAGTGGCTGTACCAATTTACATTCCCACTAATAGAGCACAAGGGTTCCCTTTTCTTCACAGCCTAACAATGCTCGTTATTTTTTAAAAATTGATTTTACTAATTTATTCATTTATTTTTGACTGTGCTGGATCTTTGATGTTGTGCAGGCTTTTCTCTAGTTGTGATGAGCAGAGAGCTCTCTCCAGTTGCAGTGCATAGGCTTCTCATTGTAGAGGCTTCTTTTGTTGCAGATCACAGGCTCTAGCGTACACAGGCTTCAGTAGCTGTAGCACTTGGGCTCAGTAGTTGTAGCTCCAGGACTGTAGAGCACAGACTCCGAAGTTGTGGCACATGGGCTTAGTTGCTCCATGGCATGAGGGATCTTCCCCGATCAGGGATCCAACCCTGATGTCTCCTGCATTGGCAGGCAGATTCTTGACCACTGAGCGACCCCACGGACTGCAGCCTACCAGGCTGCTCCATCCACGGGATTTTCTAGGCAAGAGTACTGGAGTGGCTTGCCATTGCCTTCTCCGACTGAGCCACCAGGGAAGCCAAATGCTAGTAGCTATTTGTTGTCTTCCTGATAATATGCATTCTGACAGGTATGAGATGATATCTTATTGTGGTTTTGATTTGTATTTTCTTGATGATTAGTGATGTTTAGCATCTTTTCATGTAACCATTGGCCATCTATGTCTTCTTTGGAAACGTGTCTATTGATTTTAACATTAATTTAATCTACTATGTTGGGAACATGGTATAATCTTGGCAATTAGTCATGTCTTGGTTTATAAAAATCAGTATTATTTTAGGATTTTAAAAAATTCTTATTCCTAAATCTTTTATAATTAAATATATGATACGTCTGCTTTGTTATATGTGTGTAACAATAGGCTCATCTTCAAGATTAAAAGAATAAAAATGATATAATTATATCAATAGATGATATAAGTGGATTTGATAACATTTAAAAATGGACATGAGTTTGAGTGAACTCTGGGAGTTGGTGATGGACAGGGAGACCTGGCGTGCTGTGATTCATGGGGTCGCAAAGAGTCGGACACGACTGAGTGACTGAACTGAAATGAACTGAACTGAAATGAACTGAAAAGGTTTAGAATAATATAGAATGGTTGGAAAGTTTTTCTTAAAATTTAAATGAAAGAAAAATAAAACAAGACACAAATTAGTATTTGAGAAGGAAATGGCAACCCACTGCAGTACTCTTGCCTGGAGAATTCCATGGACAGAGGAGCCGGACAAGCTGTAGTCCATGGAATCGAAAAGAGCTGGACATGACTGTGCAACTAACTTTCACTTGCACAAATTAGGATCTTCAGATTTGACTTTAAATTGTAAATGAACACCTTTTACTTAGAGTATTTTGTGTGTGCCATGTACTGTTTAAGTATTGCCAACCTAGTCATGCAACAATCATATCAGATGGGTGCTACTATTATCAGCTCCCTTTTTTTTTTTTTTGACCTCACCAGTGCAGCATGTGGAACTTCCCTAACCAGGGATTAAACCCATGTCCCCTCCAGTAAAAGTGTGGAGTCTTAACCACTGGGCCATGAGGGAAGTCCTTATCTCCCCTTTCATGATAGAGAAACTGAGATAGAGGTGGAATAAGGAATTTGTCCAAAGTCACTTTTGTAATTAGTGCTGAATTGGCTTCTGAAACTAGGCTATCGAAGTGCTGAACTCACCATCTAGACCAAGTGATCATCCCAACCTCTACCAGCGTCAGTACTAACATGTGCTGTGCTGTGCTCAGTTGCTCAGTCGTGTCCGACTCCTTGCGACCCCATGGATTGTAGCCCGCCAGGCTCCTCTGTTCCATGGGGATTCTCCAGGCAAGAATACTGGAGTAGGTTGCCATACCCGCCTCTAGGAGATCATCCCAACCCAGGGATCGAACCCAGGTCTCTGGCATTGCAGGCAGATTCTTTACCAGCTGAGCAACCAGGGAAGTCCATGAACACTGGAGTGGGTAGCCTATCCCTTCTCCAGGGGATCTTCCCCACCCAGGAATCAAACAGGGGTCGCCTGCATTACAGGCAGATTCTTTACCAGGTGAGCTACTAGGGAAGCCCTAGTACTAACATATCCAGGTCCTAATCAGGGGGACAGCATAATTCATGAAGTACAGTAAACTGATTTGACATATATTTGGATGTACCTCAGCAAGACTACGGAGAAGGCACTGGCAACCCACTCCAGTACTCTTGGCTGGAAAATCCCATGGATGGAGGAGTTTGGTCGGATTCAGTTCATGGAGTCTCTAACAGTCGGACGCGACTGAGCGACTTCACTTTTCCTTTTTCCTTTCACGCATTGGAGAAGGAAATGCAACCCACTCCAGTGTTCTTGCCTGGAGAATCCCAGGGACGGGGGAGCCTGGTGGGCTGCAGTCTATGGGATCGCACAGAGTCGGACACGACTGAAGCGACTTAGCAGCAGCAGCAGCAAGACTATGATTTTTAAATCTTAGAATCAAAGATAGTGAGAGTTGATAGGACCTTGGAGGAGCATGCAGTTCTTAGTTCTAGGAAATAAGCCATAATTTGTAAAAGTAATGTATAAAAGAATAACATAAATATTTAAAAATGAAAAGATATTCTAAATAAATGTCAATAAATTTGAAATTCAAAGTAAAATTATATTTCTAGAAAAATGTAAAATGTTAAAATTAACAAAAGGAGAAATAGAAATTCTTAATTGACCAATACGCATTAAGTAAACAAGGCCCCTTAAAAAGCAGAAACTTTTCTTCCATAAAGTACCAGGTCCAAAAGTTTCATAAGTGAGTTTTACCATGTATATCCTGTATTGTATACTAATATATCTAGAAAGGAGGAAAAAAGTTTCCATGAAGCAATTACAGCATATAAACTTCAATAAGGGTGGTTCAAGAAAATAAAATTACAGTTCATTTTGACGTATGAATATTAACACCATATCAGATCTAAATTTTTATCCAACCAAGTAAAAAATGAGTTTTGTTTAAAAGAAAAAATAAGATAATCTCAATATACTAAAAAAAAAAAATCTCTTTATGTCAACATTTTTAGAAAACTAGGTAGCTTTGGGAAAAGGGAACTTTCTTAACCTAATGACATAATAATAAATTAGAGCAATAACATATCAAGTGGGGACATTTTAGAAGGATTTCATTTGAGACTGGAAAAAACTAATAAGAAAAGGCAATGGGAACCCTAGTATCTCAGTAATGCTCAAGTGGGTACAGGAAGTCATGGGCAATACAAGACCAGAAAAATAAGTAGAAGAGATTAAAAACTGCTAGAAAGAATCAAAACTCATTATCTGCAGATGTTAATTTGAAAATTAAAAGTTTAAGAATCCTACTGACAAACTGATAGAACTAACAAGAAAGTTCAATAAGATTATGAAATGATTAGAATAATATGATACAAAATACAAAGTCAAAAGAATTAAATATAAAATTGGATGTATCTATGATTTCTGAGTAGAAAAGCTTTCTTAATACCAAAAGTAGCACAAAATATAAAGAGAAAAACTGATAGCTTTGACTACAAGGAACTAAAGATATGGTCTTAAAATAGGACAACAAAGATAAAATTGAAGATGTGGGTAGATTGAGTGAAAACCTTTTAATTTCTGTAAATAACTAAGGATATCAAGAACACATGCAAATAAAATAAATGCAGCAAGAATAAAGTCAAGGAACTTTATGGAAAAGTAATGTAAAGATATGGAGCACATTACAAAGAATGCTTATTTGGGTACTCGTTATTAATTGACGGAACTACATACACATCCAATATTTGAGTGCCACTACTCTAAGTGCTTTTAAAGTACAACTGTTCTGTTCTGACCTTAGAGCAACTCCATGAACTAGGCATCATTATTGTCTCCTTTTCCAAATTAGGAAACCAGGAACAGAAAGTTACACAAGCATTTAGGGGTGGAATGAGAATTTGAGACCATACGTGCTTGCATGCTCAGTCATTTCAGTCTTAACCAATTTTTTGTGACCCCATGGACTGTAGTCCACCAGGCTCCTCTGTCCATAGGATTCTCCAGGCATCCTATGGAGTGGGTTGCCATGCCCTCCACTAGGGCATCTTCCCAACCCAGGGACTGAACCCACATCTCCCACGGCTCCTGTACTGTAGGCAGATTCTTTACTACTGAGCCACCAAGGAAGCCCTGAGGTCACACACATAACCTCTGAAACTGGTATGACTCCACTGCTGTTACACCATCAGGTTGTTAAAAATTAGAAAGATAACATCAAAGGATGGCAAGGATGTGAGGAAATAATCTCTTATAATATTGAGAGAGGCAGTTCTAACACGATGTAACCATCTCGAGTGCAGTCTGGCAGCACTGAGTGAAAATTGTAGGCATATTTGTTGTGCCAAGTTCACTCCTGAGTGTGGACTTGAGTGATGCTCTTCTCAGATGCTCAAGGAGACATGTACAGTGATGCCTATCAAATTATATTGTGCTGGAAAAAGTTGAAGGCAATCTAGGAGTTGAGAAATAGGTAAATTGCTTTTAGGTATAAGCAACATGCAGTGTATTAATATGCGTGAGAGGGATCCTTATGCTTGAGGCAATGATCAGCATGGAAAAGAGAGCAGTGTAAGCAGATTTCATAACTATGAAGTTGAATAGAATAGTAAGGAACAGCATGTGATGCCAGTCATGCCAAAAAGAGCATATCTACATTAACAAAAATAAATTTCATGAATGCTCACATTGCAAATGACCACAAACCCCATGGAATGTGGATTGGAAGAGTGTACATTAACTGCATATGAGTAGAAGTCTGGTGGGGTTTGGAGGGGGTTGATGATGCAGAAATGAATGAGAAAAATCATGAAATAAAACATAAAAGAGAGAAGATGCACTGGTTGACAATAACAATTTGCCAAGAACCAAGGAGTATAATCAATTCAGTTCTGTGCACTTGAGATCCAAAATCCCAAAGCAAACAAAAATAAAAATAGCAACAAATTTTTAAAAATCTACCCATCTATCTATATACCTATCTATCCATCCATCCATGCATCCATTAATCCATCTATGTGACTGAGTTTTTTAAAATGTTGATATATCAATATATAAAATTTAGATCTACTCTAATAAAAAAATTATGTAGTGTTTTAAAGAAATGCAGGGCCCTAAAGAATAGCACAGAGGGAATTATTGAAGATGAATATAGTGGTTCTTGTTGCATTTTTCCTGTATGTTCTTTTAGTTTGTGTGACAGAAAGAAAAATATCTAACACAGGAAGTGTTTCACATGAATTGCAAAACCTGGGTTACTTATTTACTATTTTATTACAGTCTGGCTTAAGAATGTACAGAAAAATACTTGTTGCTATAACCTGAAATCGTTCACCCTTATAACCTGTCATTACAAAAGCATTCAAAAAATGAGGAATCATATGCTTCATATTGCATTTATGTTGGCCTTCTTTTTTTTAGTTTCTAAGCTTATAATGACCCAGAAAACATTTTACTTAGTGAATCAAGGAAACTGGAAGAAGGAAACAGCATGGTAAGTAAGTACTTAAAGAGAAGGCAGAAAAATGGGGAAAATTCCTTTCCTTTCAGCTACATTCTTTCCAGTGGTCTTAATTACTATCCTCTTGCATTCACGGCCTTTGTTAAGTAGTGCAATATTTAATTATTTAAATCAGGGCAATATTACGATGAATATATTCCTTAGTAATAAGAGGTTAAAAAGATAAAAGGATCTCATTCTCATTTAGAAATGTAGTAAAATGTGTATGAATAAAACAACACAGTGTCTGGGATTTACGTTGAGGGACACCAGGAGGAAAGCAAGGGAAGGTTAGAGGAAATGAAAGTGATAAAGTGGTAACAGTGTTGTTGTTGAGTGACAGGAATATAGAGGTCCGCTATTCTCTTAAGTCAACTTTTGTATAAGATTTAGATTCTTCTGTTATAAAAACTTTTCCTCTAAAAATTTTAAGCTTGGACTTTGTAAGGTTTAAAAAATCATTCTGCTATAATTGCATTCTGAAATAGTTATGAAATGAATAAAGCTCTTAGCACTTCATGGCTAGATACATTTGGAAGAGTTTAAAATGTCAGTCCAAAAGTCCAGCCACCGCATTCAAGATGAAGCATGGTCTGACACACATCTCCCATTTCCAAAACAACTGGCAGGTGTGGGCTGCTTTTCCACATTTGGAGTAAGCATTGGCAAGATTTCTTCCTCTCTGAGTTTATATGGGGCAGCTCCTGGCTGTAAAACTTGCTTTCCCTCTCACTGAGCAATTTCAAAATTTAATTGTCAAATAATAAATATTTATTGTAATCAAGTAGCTTTGCAAAGAAAGAGAAAGGGATTTTTGTTTGTTTGTTTGTTTACAATTTCCAAAAGACAGTACAGGGAACAATGACCTCAAAAGATTTTACTAACCTAAAATTGGTTAGTATGGATACGGTTTAAATTGATGAGTCATTTGTTTTAGGGAGAATTTTCTACACTAAAATACCCATTGAAAATTAGTGACATTTGGAAGTTCATGATAATTAAATATTTTAAGTTATGAGTACTAAAATCTGAAGGAGACTGTTGAGACGCTGATGAAAACTCTGGAGGTTTCTGCCAAGCAGTCTTTCCGATATGACAGCATAACTAGTTGGCTTCTTTCCCTTTCAGACGTGGTTACCAGAGGTGGTGAGGGGGTAGGAGGAGGGGAACTGGATGAAGTTAGTCAAAAGGAACAAAATTCCATTTGTAAGATAAATAACTACTAGGGATGTAATGTATAACATGATAAATATAATTAACCCTGTTGTATGTTATATAAGAGAGTAAATTCTAAGAGTTCTCAAGAAGAAAACATTTTTTATTTTGTATCTATATGAGATCATGAATGTTCACTAAACTTATTGTGTAATTATTTTATGATGTATGTAAGTCAAATCACTGTGCTGTACACCTTAAACTTACACAGTGCTGTATGTCAATTATATCTCAATAAAACTGGAAGGAAAATAGAAATAAATAAACTATAAATAGCAATGCCTATGTATAACTGACAAAATAATTGTTTTGAAGACTTTTTAGAAACATATTTGCTGTACAGAATGATATAAAAATGCAGCACAATTGAGTGATTCTAAAAGTTGTCCTGAAATTCCCTGAAAGAGACAATTTTTTTTCTCACTGGAAAACTACTTTCCGTGAGTTTTAAACTGCATCTGGTTTGAATTAGCTTTGGAAATCCTTGCTGTGTTTTTCTAAAGTAATGCTGGATCATCTCCACATGATCCTGATGATGGCACCATTTTATTTTATTTTGTTTTTGATATTTACTTCATTCCTCAAAACTTTCACAAAGAGAAATGTAAGTAGCAGGTTAGTCCTGGGCCTTTACCTATTCTTAATGCAATTGTTTGACTATTGATCATGAGCACAAGAGTAGGTCCATTTCTAGCTCACCATTGTTGTACAATTGTATGCAAATATAGAACATTTTCTCTCACTGTTTTCAACTCAACTATCAATATTCTCACCAACCTCAGAATTAAATCAATATTCTTGTGGTGCTGACACAAAGCTTCTCATCATACAGTGACAGTATTTTCTTCAAAAGCTATTTCTCACCTAATAGGACCTTAATATTTTAAAGTCACTGACCTTCCATCCTATTCAGTAGAGGTATCAAAGACAGATTTCAGCTACATATTGCCGGAGAAGAAAAGGAGCCTCAGCCTTTAAAAAATGCCCCAGAGCTCTTAAACTGCTCATGAATGACTCAAAGAGAGGCTAGGGTCCTTGGGAGCCTACAAGACCATGTACTAGGCCATGTCGGTGGTCCACTGTCTTGTTTCAGGCCGAATCTGTTCAGAGAAGTTTAATGAAAGGTTTAAGAGATGTGGGTTCTGGAGAACAACTGTTGAAATCAGTTCCAGCTCTGTCACCTAACTGTGTGATTTGGGCAAATTGTTTGCGGTCTCTAAAAATGGAGACTACTACTCTAGTTCATTGGATAGTTCTGAGGATTAGTTAAACGTATCCATGTAAAGTGCTTAGGATAGTGCCTAGCAAAAGGTAAGGACCTAGTAAATCCAGACTGAAGCATGTATGCTGCTGCAAGTCGCTTCAGTCGTATCCAACTCTGTGCGACTCCATAGACAGCAGCCCACCAGGCTCTGCCGTCCCTGGGATTCTCCAGGCAAGAACACTGGAGTGGGTTGCCATATGATTCTCTAATGCATGAAAGTGAAAAGTGAAAGTGAAGTTGCTAAGTCGTGTCCAAAACTTCGCGACCCCATGGACTGCAGCCTACAGCTCCTCCATCCATGGGATTTTCCAGGCAAGAGTACTGGAGTGGGGTGCCATCACCTTCTCCAAAGCATGTGTTCAGTTCAGTTCAGTCCCTTACTAGGGTCCGACTCTTTGCGACTCCATGAATCACAGCACGCTAGGCCTCCCTGTCTATCACCAGCTCCCGGAGTTCACTCAAACTCACGTCCATCGATTCGGTGATCCCATCCAGCCACCTCATTCTCTGTTGTCCCCTGCTCCTCCTGCCCCTAATCCCTCCCAGCATCAAAGTCTTTTCCAGTGAGGCAACTATTCACATGAGGTGGCCAAAGTATTGGAGTTTCAGCTTTAGCATAAGTCCTTCCAGTGAACACGCAGGACTGATCTCCTTTAGAATGAACTGGTTGGATCTCATTGAAGTCCAGGGGACTCTCAAGAGTCTTCTCCAGCACCACAGTTCAAAAGCAATTCTTTGGCGATCAGCTTTCTTCACAGTCCAACTCTCACATCCATACATGACCACGGGAAAAACCATAGCCTTGACTAGAGGGACCTTGGTTGGCAAAGTAATGTCTATGCTTTTTAATATGCTATCTTGGTTGGTTATAACTTTCCATCCAAGGAATAAGCGTCTTTTAATTTCATGGCTGCAATCAGCATTGGCAGTGATTTTGGAACCCGAAAAAATAAAGCCTGACACTGTTTCCACTGTTTCCCCATCTATTTCCCATGAAGTGATGGGACCAGATGCCATGATCTTAGTTTTCTGAATGTTGATCTTCAAGCCAACCTTTTCACTCTCCTCTTTCACTTTCATCAAGAGGCTTTTGAGTTCCTCTTCACGTTCTGCCATAATGGTGGTGTCACCTGCATATCTGAGATTATTGATATTTCTCCCGGCAATCTTGATTCCAGCTTGTGCTTCTTCCAGCCCAGCGTTCCTCATGATGTACTCTGCATAGAAGTTAAATAAGCAGGGTGACAATATACAAACTTGATGTACTCCTTTTCCTATTTGGAACCAGTCTGTTGTTCCATGTCCAGTTATGACTGTTGCTTCCTGACTTGCATACAGGTTTCTCAAGAGGCAGGTCAGGTGGTCTGGGATTCCCATCTCTTTCAGAATGTTCCACAGTTTATTGTGATCCACACAGTCAAAGACTTTGGCATACTCAATGAAGCAGAAATAGATGATTTTCTGGAACTCTCTTGCTTTTTCCATGATCCAGCGGACGTTGGCAATTTGATCTCTGGTTCCTCTGCCTTTTCGAAAACCAGCTTGAACATCTGGAAGTTCACGGTTCACGCATTGCTGAAGCCTGGCTTGGAGAATTTTGAGCATGACTTTACTAGCGTGTGAGATGAGTGCAATTGTGCGGTAGTTTGAGCATTCTTTGGCATTGCCTTTCTTTGGGATGGAATGAAGACTGACCTTTTCCAGTCCTGTGGCCACTGCTGAGTGTTCCAAATTTGCTGGCATATTGAGTGCAGCACTTTCACAGCATCCTCTTTCAAGATTTGAAATAGCTCAACTGGAATTCCATCACCACCACTAGCTTTGTTCATAGTGATGCTTTCTAAGGCCCACTTGACTTCGCATTCCAAGATGTCTGGCTCTAGGTCAGTGATAATGTTATCGTGACTATCTTGGTCGTGAAGATCTTTTTTGTACAGTTCTTCTGTGTATTCTTGCCACCTCTTCTTAATATCTTCTGCTTCTGTTAGGTCCACACCATTTTTGTCCTTTACCGAGCCCATCTTTGCATGAAATGTTCCCTTAGTATCTCTAATTTTCTTGAAGAGGTCTCTTGTTTTTCCTATTCTGTTGTTTTCCTCTTTTTCTTTGCATTGATCGCTGAGGAAGGCTTTCTTATCTCTCTCTCCTTGCTATTCTTTGGAACTCTGCATTCAGATGCTTATATCTTTCCTTTTCTCCTTTTCTTTTCACTTCTCTTCTTTCCACAGCTATTTGTAAGGCCTCCTCAGACAGCCATTTTGGTTTTTTGCATTTCTTTTCCATGGGGATGATCTTGGTCCCTGTCTCCTGAACAATGTCATATATCAGTTCAGTTCAGTCACTCAGTCGTGTCCGACTCTTTGTGACCCCATGAATCACAGCACGCCAGGCCTCCCTGTCCATCACCAACTCCCATAGTTCACTCAAACTCATGTCCATCGAGTCGGTGATGCCATCCAGGCATATCATTCTCTGTCGTCCCCTTCTCCTCCCGCCCCCAATCCTTCCCAGCATCAGAGTCTTTTCCAGTGAGTCAACTCTTTGCATGAGGTGGCCAAAGTATTGGAGTTTCAGCTTTAGCATCAGTCCTTCCAATGAACACCCAGGATTGATCTCCTTTAGAATGGACTGGTTGGATCTCCTTGCAGTCCAAGGGACTCTCAAGAGTCTTCTCCACCACCACAGTTCAAAAGCATCAATTCTTCGGCGCTCAGCTTTCTTCACAGTCCAACTCTCAAATCCATACATGACCACGGGAAAAACCATAGCCTTGACTAGACGGACCTTGGTTGGCAAAGTCATGTCTCTGCTTTTTAATATACTATCTATGTTGGTCATAAGTTTCCTTCCAAGGAGTAAGCGTCTTTTAATTTCATGGCTGCAGTCAGCATCCACAGTGATTTTGGAGCCCCCAAAAATAAAGTCTGACACCGTTTCCACTGTTTCCCCATCTATTTCCCATGAAGTGATGGGACCAGATGCCATGATCTTTGTCTTCTGAATGTTGAGCTTCAAGCCAACCTTTTCACTCTCCTCTTTCACTTTCCTTAAGAGGCTTTTGAGTTCCTCTTCACTTTCTGCCATAAGGGTGGTTATGAGCCTTTAGAAACCAAATAAATATAGAGTACTGATACAGAAATTTTTTTTAAGTGGTGGCTCAATTTTTTTCATCACATTGTGAATATAGAAGAGATTTTCTCTTTGAAAAGCCGTCAGCACTCATTTTCATTATACCATTCTCATATATAGATATAAATATATATCTACTCATGTGCACACGTACATACACAGACATATAAATATTCAATACATGCCAAAAGAGTGTGCCTTTTGATTTCATCTTGCAATTTTTACCTATCATGTATTACTTTTTCAGGTGAGTACTTGTGTATTTCATTAAAAAATTGCCATCTTGTAACACGTAATATTGATGCATCATTTTACATTGGTGTACCTTTAGTTTTTACTTACAGGTTTCTTGGTTTATAAATAATACTTAAAGCTGCAGTGTTCTATAGATAACTTTGTCTGTAAATAGCACTCTTTCTGAAGAATAGATTCCTAGAAGTGAAAGTGATTGTTCAAATTATATATGTGTATGTGTGTGTGTGTGTGTCTGTGTGTAGTCTCTTAATTCCCAGACCAGAGTTCAAACCTGCATCTCCTGCATTTAGAAGCTCAGGGTCTTAACCACTGGACCACCAGGGAAATCCCTCAAATTATATTTTTATTTAAAAAAAATTGATTGATAGTGTAAAGTGTTCACCAAGTACATTATGCCCACTTTATATTAACGGTTCTGGAAACTGTTCACCTTGCATTTCCACAGACCCTAACCAGTATTTAATGCTCTTAATTTAATTATTATAAATCTACTGGGTATGATATTGTACTGTATTTGGTCTTTATTTTCATTTCCCAGCTAAGAGGAAAGTTGAGCATATTTCCTTATATTTATTGGCTGTCTATAGGTATTTTATGACTTTTATGTTTTTATTATTTATGTATTTACATATTGTATGGTTTCTTTAATCTTTTTAAATTTATTTCTTTAATCATTGTGTATATTAGGAATATTAACTCCTTGTCTTGTGTATGTGTTACAAATATTTTTTCCAAGACTGTTGGTGACTGTGTGTAGACATTTCTCCTCTTTACCTGGGCCTTTCCACACCGAGCTTAAAATATTTGGCCATACTGTGTTCTAATAATCTTACAGCTTTGATTTTGCTCCTTAGTTATTTTATCTACATATAAAATAATTTTGCATTATTTTGGTGGTTCAGTTCAGTTCAGTTCAGTCGCTCAGTCGTGTCCGACTCTTTGCGACCCCATGAATCACAGCACGAGAGGCCTCCCTGTCCATCACCAACTCCCGGAGTTCACTCAAACTCATGTCCATCGAGTCAGTGATGCCATCCATCCATCTCATTCTCTGTCATCCCCTTCTCCTCCTGCCCCCAATCCTTCCCAGCATCAGAGTAATTTTGGTCGTAAGTAGGTTTATATATAAATATAGTGAATTTCCTCATAATTAAATAAATGTGAAATCACAGATAGAAACTGAAAGATGAATAGGACTTTAAAGATTATTTAGTCCTTAGTCCTATTTTGTTAGTCAGAGGAGTAAAGCCCAATATGAAGAAAAGGAGTCATTTACTTGAGCTCTAAGGGTAATTAAAATTGAATGTTAAGGCTTGATGGCTGATATGAAATTGTTTTATTTGACCAGATCCTCTCTTCCCAGGACACTTCCTGCTACATGGGTCTGTATTAAGCAGTCTGGCTAGCAGTATTTTCATGGTTTGCTTCCCCCTCTACATATTTATTTCCTTCTCAGAAATCACAGTCCTTTATAGCATTACTTTAGATAGGTATGAATTATTTTTGAACTCTTTTTCTTTTAACATAATTTTTTTTCAAAACTCTTCCCGAAAGAGCCAACTTTTGGTTTGGCTCAACTTTTCTGAAAATAATAAAATTTAATATTCCACCTATAAATATCTACCAGGTATGAAAATATTCACTGCTCTAGGCCAAACTCAGGTAGGAAACATAAAATTTGATTCTTAAAATATGAAAATACTTGACAAAAAATTTGAAAGGACAATCTGTGGTATAAATTTGTTTTTGAGAAGGATGATTTTAGCTTGGTTTTAATTTTTATTAATATTACTTATTAGCATTTATTGTTTCTTTTCTATGTGCTAAAGTAATGCATAAACTGAAGACAATATTGAAAAATTTAGAAGAAAATTTTGAAAAATTTAGAAAATATTTCTAAAATAAATTTAGAAAATATTTTAAATTTTCTACTCTGCATAATCACTGTAAATATTTCCATATATTTTATGTTTATGGTTATATATATGACATTTTGAACAAAATAAACCAGTCAATTCTATAGGAAATCAACCTTGAATATTCATTGGGAGGACTGATGCTAGAGCTAAAGCTCCAATACTTTGGTCACCTGATGCTAAGAGCTGACTCATTGGAAAAGACCCTGATGCTGGGAAAAATTGAAGGCAGGAGGAGAAAGGGATGACAGAGGATGAGATGATTGGATGGCATCACCAACTTGATGGACATGAGTGTGAGCAAACTGAAAGTGATGCTGAAAGAACATAATAAAGTATTATAGAATGTGCACTTCTCATTCTAGAAGACGATTCAAAGCTTATACAGCAGTAAATAGAGGAAAATGTATAGTTTTGAAAACATTGTTTAGAGTGTAAAAAAGAATATTAAGTATCTAAGCCTTTAAATAAAGATAGAAAATGACTAACAATAAACAGAATAGCAAAAAATAAAATAAATAATAATAATAGTCATTAAATGAAATGGAAGACAGAAATATGATTTATAAAACTGAAAGCTATTTTTTTAAGGATCAGTAGGTCAGACATACATTTGAAAAAAACTGATCATCAGTAAAAAAGCATGAATACAAACACCACACAAAATGAGGTGAAGTAACTGAAGACATTGAAACTTATCAAGTTTAATTATGAATAATAATTTAACAGTACACTGACAACCACATTAAATGGATAATATACAAATGTAGTGACAAAATTAGTAAAAGATGAAAAAATAACTTGAATAGACAAATAGCCACTAAATATATTACTAATTCTAAGTTTTCTCTCTTAAAAAGCTCCAGACAAGGAAAAGTTAATAGGTAATTACTACCATATATTCAGGGAACAGGTGCTTAGTTGCTCAGTCATGCCCAACTCTACAACTCTTTGGACTGTAGCCTGCCAGGCTCCTCTGTCCATGGGATTTTTCAGGCAAGAATACTGGAGTGGGTTGCCATTTTCTTCTCCAAGGGATCTTCAAGTCCCAGGGATTGAACCAGCATCTCCTGTGTCTCCTACATTGCAGGTAGATTCTTTACCTGCCTAGCCATCGAGGAAGCCTAATCCCTTATTTCTACAAACTGAACCAAAAACCTGAAAAACAGGAAAAATGCCAAGCTATTGTTTTGAGACTACATTAATTTTCCTTGGCCGCCCTTTTCCAAGAAGATATCTTTTAAGAAATCATTTTGAAAAGAGGTTTTTTGGGGGGAGAGGGTAAATTGGAAGTTTGAGATATACACAGTACTATAAAATTGAAAACTAATAAGGACCTACTTTATAGCACAGGGAACTCTACTTAATACTCTGTAATGATCTATATGGGAAAAGCATCTAAAAAAGAATGAATGTATGTGTATTTATAACTGATTCACTTTGCTGTACACATGAAAGTAATACAACATTGTAAATCAGCTAAACTCTAAAGAAAATTATTTTAAAAAATAAAAAAAGAGCTTTTCCCTTTGGCCATTTTAGTTTCCATTTGCTTTTTAATCTAAAAGTTCTTCAAAACTAATTTTTATGATAGTGAGAATCAGAATTAATCTCTTCTGTTATCTCTCAAAAAGGAGACGCTTCCAAGCCAAAGCTATAAAGTAGGACTAAGATAGTCCTTAGTTTTAATTTTCATAACAAATGTATAGTTATTTAGTCAATATGGGTTGCAAGAGTTAATTTTGAAGTCATCTCTGTATATTGCATATTGGTTAATGGCTCAGATTTTGCTGTTAAGAAGCCTGGGTCTTATTTCTGGTCCCTCCTTACAAGTTATGTAGCCTTTGGCAAGTTAATGTAAACTCTCTTAGCCTTCCCATCTCTAAAATGCTAACAATATCTTAAGGAATTTTTGTGAGAATTGAATTAGATAATAAATATAGAGAGATTTAGAATAACTGGCTCACAGTAATCCTCAATACCTTTTGGTCACTATCTGTGCTATGATAGATTTTGTTAGAATAGTTCAATTATAATTTTAAGAAAGAATCTTTAGCCTAAAGTTTAAGCAACATAGTGTTTATGATTGATAAGAAGTGTCTTTAAAATAACTGTTTATAAAACTAATTTATTGCCCTAAATGAAGTAATGCTATAGAATGATACTCTTTGTTATCCTTGAATGTCCTAAGATCTAATAAAAGACTTAAACCCCCAGTATTAACTAAAATGACCCAAATAAAGCCAAAGAAGTACAGCATGACCTTTCAATATTATCCTTGGGCACTATTTAACAAGACCATCCAATACTATACTGTCCAATATGCTAGCCATTCTTCATGTGTGGTTACTGAGGACTTGAAATGTAGCTGGTCAGAATGAGATGGCTGTAACTATAAAGTGGATACTAGATTTTCAAGACTTAGTATGAAAAAAGAATGTAAACTCTTTTAATAATTTGGTACATTATGTGTTAAATTGATGGTATTTTTGATATACTAAGCTAAACAAAACTTATTATTAATATTCTTTCTTTTTTAAAACATGCCTACTGGAAGATTTTGAATTACATATGTGGTTGACATTTTAATATTATTGGATTGTGCTGATCTTGAGACTATAACCTTGTATGACTCCTCATTTACAATTAATTAAAGCCTGAAACCTGTGAAGTTTCATATTAACTGGTGTATCTCCAGTAGGGATATAAATGATTTCCCTCTGGTAGAAAAGATAACCTCACAGGTTACAACTTTATTGTCGTGAAGGACAGCAAGCAGTTGTGTAAATGACCAGGAATCTTATTACATCATTTTGTAAATCATGTGTATCAATACCCAGAATCATAAAATGACCTTTTAACCAGCTCTACCATCTCCTTGGTTGCCTCACTAACGAGAGTAAAACTTTGCCAGGTGTTGACGCTGCAGGATTTAATAGATAGGCTCAGTCGCGACCGACTCTTTGCGACCCCATGAATCACAGCATGCCAGGCCTCCCTATCCATCACCAACTCCCAGAATTCACTCAAACTCATGTCTATCGAGTTGGTGATGCCATCCAGCCATCTCATTCTCTGTCGTCCCCTTCTCCTCCCGCCCCCAATCCTTCCCAGTATCAGAGTCCTTTCCAGTGATTCAACTCGTTGCATGAGGTGGCCAAAGTATTGCAGTTTCAGCTTTAGCATCAGTCCTTCCAATGAACACCCAGGATTAATCTCCTTTAGAATGGACTGGTTGGATCTCCTTGCAGTCCAAGGGACTCTTAAGAGTCTTCTTCAGCACCACAGTTCAAAAGCATCAATTCTTTGGCGATCAGCTTTCTTCACAGTCCAACTCTCACATCCATACATGACCACGGGAAAAACCATAGCCTTGACTAGACTGACCTTGGTTGGCAAAGTAATGTCTCTGCTTTTTAATATACTCTCTAGGCTGGTCATAACTTTCCTTCCAAGGAGTAAGCATCTTTTAATTTCATGGCTACAATCAGCATCTGCAGTGATTTTGGAGCCCCAAAAAATAAAGTCTGACACTGTTTCCACTGTTTCCCCATCTATTTCCCACGAAGTGATGGGACCAGATGCCATGATCTTTGTTTTCTGAAGGTTGAACTTCAAGCCAACCTTTTCAATCTCCTCTTTCACTTTCATCAAGAGGCTTTTGAGTTCCTCTTCACTAGGCTTTAGAAGAGTTCATTTCCAACTAAGAATATACATGAAAGAAAGCCTTTTTAAAAACTTTCTGAAAATCATATTGTGATGGGAAAAATTCTTACAGTGTTGTAAAATCTTTGAACTAGTTTCGCTTTTATTTTTTTGATTGCATGATATTTTTCTTAAAATTCAACTATGACATATGCAATTTAATATTCTTCTGAAAGCCACTCCCCAATTCACAAAAATTCTCAGAGGAATTTAACCCATTTATAGCATAGCCTTTTCCCACTGTTTTCTGTAAGGATATGAACACAGATATCGTAGAGGTAAATGTTAATTAGACTACTTTTGTTATGCAACCTTGAGCAATTAATATATTCTCAGCAAGTCTTAATATTAAGCCAATACCTGTCTGGTGCTGATAGAAAAAAGTCTTACCAATCATTTAAACACAAGTATTTTCCCTAAGGGCTTCATTTCTTGCCTTGTCAGTTGATATTTCTATTTCAAGTGCAATATACAAGAATCTTAAATTTTTATTAACATTCCTGATAGTGTGTGTACTTCTACACAAAAGTATTCATTTAGAAATCAAAGTTACATTTCACCTACTGTAAGCTAGAAGAGAAGTGGTAAATAACTACAACGGCTAGTGGATAACTTTAGCTTCACTGACTCCTAAGAGTGGGAATCAATAACTAGATCATCTGTACCTTATGCATCTCTCAGATTATTCTACTTAAGTCATTCATTCAGCAGATATTTAATAAGTACCTTCTATGTACTGCTGCTGCTGCTAAGTCACTTCAGTCATGTCCGACTCTGTGTGACCCCATAGACGGAAGCCCACCAGGCTCTCCCACCCCTGGGATTCTCCAGGCAAGAACACTGGAGTAGGTTGCCATTTCCTTCTCCAATGTGTGAAAGTGAAAAGTGAAAGTGAAGTCGCTCAGTCGTGTCCAACCCTTAGCGACCCCAGGGATTGCAGCCTACCAGGCTCCTCCATCCATGGGATTTTCTAGGCAACAGTACTGGAGTGGCTTGCCATTGCCTCCTCCGAGTTCTATGTACTAGCTTCTCTAATTGGCATTGCAGCATAACACTGAACACACTGACAGACTCTCTGCATTTATGAAGCTTTTCTGTTAGTAGGAGGAGCCCAGTGGCTGAAGAAGTATAAATAAACAGAGTTGTAGATGAGGGGCCTCCCTGGTAGCTTAGCTGGTAAAGAATCTGCCAGCAATTCAGGAGTCCCCGGTTCCTGAGTCGGGAAGATCCCCTGAAGAAGGGATAGGCTACCCACTCCAGTATTCTTGGGCTTCCCTGGTGGCTCAGTGGTAAAGAATCCGCCTACAATGCACGAGACCTGAGTTCAATCATTGGGTTGGGAAGATCCACTGGAGGAAGGCATGGCAACCCACTCCAGTATTCTTGCCTGTAGAATCCCCATGGACAAAGGAGCCTTCGGGTGGGGGGTGCTACAGTCCATGAGGTCACAAAGAGTCAGACACAACTGAATGACTAAGCACAGCACAGCACAGCAGATGAGAACAGAGAAGTAATCAGAGCCAGAGAGCAACGGACCATGTAGGATATTGAAAGAACTTTGGCTCAAGATGTAAAGATGCTGGAGCATTTCCAGCAGAGAAATGACATGATAGAAACTGCATTCTATAAAAGACAACTCTGCCGTTGTGCTGAGACTAGACTAAGGTAGGAGTGGGCTTCCAGAGTGGACTTTCAGATAGGGGGCTACTGCATAAATCAAGCAAAAGATGCTGGGGATTTGCATCCATGTATTTACTAGAAGTGGTAGAGTGGGTGCCTTCATGGTATAATGTGAAGTAAAAAGGACAAGATTTGCTGATAAAGGTGTAGACTAAAGAATAGAGACAAGAATAAACCCATTTTTAAAATGGAAGAACAGAGTTACTCTTTTTAATGAAATGGACAAGACTGAGAGGATTGGGGCAGAATCTTAGGACTAAGTTTTGGATGTAGAAAGTCTGAAAGGCTTTAGACATCATGGGGGTGATGTCAAGTATGTTATCATATGTAAGAGTCTAAGAGTTCAGGAGAGATGCCAGGGCGAGGAATACACAATAAGGTAGGTATGCAATGACATTTAAAGCAGTAAGAATGAGTGAAATCACTAAGGGAATACATATAAACAGGAAAGAGATGAGGGCCAAGAGCAAAACTCTGGAATACTCCAGCCTTGTTACTCATGTGCCCCAAGTAAATTCACCTAGTACCTTTAATCCAGTATTTGCTGCATTTATTTTTCTAAGGAATACATTTTCTTTTCATGGATCACCTATTAAAATTTCAAGAAACTTGAATTATGCAGAACATCCTTTGCAGAATGCAATAACTCATTGCCTCATCTTTCCACTTAATGCTGCTTATATAAACAGAGCTATTTAACCCTATTTGACTGTATTTCAATTAGTTTTGGAATTGGAAATTAGAAAGAAGATAGGATAATTCACTTGATAACAATGTCAGAGACATGAGGTTCCATCCTCATTTTGTTTTTTAAGATGATAATTATCAAATCTTCATCAGAAAAAAAGAAATTATAAGTGATTTCTTTTTCTTTCCTGCAAGATTTTTAAACAGAATTTTAGAAACTGATTTCAAACATTAAAAGAAAGACTATTTCCCCCTCTGGAACTATAAATTCTCCAAAGCTGATGATCTTCAAGAAGGACATATTTTGTCTCTGTTAGCTGAAGATCATCTGTCTTTTAGTTTATCTGAGTTTCTCAAGTAAACTTTAAAAAACATATATTGAAAAAAAGTGAAAAATAAAGATTCAGGTTTTGACTTAATATGCAGTAAACATAAAGTAAACTTTGACTGTTTTAATCTATGTCACCTTGTAAATATGAACATGAAGTTCATACATAAAACTCTTGAATTTTTCTTTGAGAAATAAATACAATCACAGACCATCTGGCATCTTGTGATTCCTGAAATAAAATCTACTTCTGGGAACAATTTAAGACTTAGGAAAACATTGCTATGCCACAAATTAAACTTTCCTATTTTTTTGTCTTGGAATAATATCCCCCCTGGAAAAGTGTCTTTTTTTGTGTGTGGATTACTTCCACCCTGGTTGCTACATTGTCTTCAATTTTTTTAGGTCAAAAATTTCTACCCTTAACCAGCTGACATGTTAGTTGCTCAGTTGTATCTGACTCTTTGTAACCCCATGGACTGTAGCCCACTAGGCTCTTCTGTCCATGGAATTCTCTGGGCAATAATATTGGAGTGGGTTGCCACACCCCTCTCCAGGGGATCTTCCTGACTCAGGGATTGAACCTGGGTCTCCTGCATTGCTGGTGATTCTTTGCTGAGTCACCAGGAAAGTCTACCTTTAACCAGCTGCTGCTAAGTCGCTTCAGTCGTGTCCGACTCTGTGCGACCCCATAGACGGCAGCCCACCAGGCTCCCCCGTCCCTGGGATTCTCCAGGCAAGAACACTGGAGTGGGTTGCCATTTCCTTCTCCAATGTGTGAAAGTGAAAAGTGAAAGTGAGGTCTCTCAATCATGTCTGACTGAGTGACCCCATGGACTCAGCCTACCAGGCTCCTCAATCCATGGGATTTTCTAGGCAAGAGTACTGGAGTGGCTTGCCATTGCCTTCTCCATTTAACCAGCTATATCCCCTCAAATAGTGTCACATTCACCCTTTAAAAGAATATACTCTATATATTAGGAATTATCCTTGTTACTGTGAAGGATACAAATGTAAAATTTGCAATGCCTGCCTCAGGAAAGCTTAATGGTGAAAACTAACAAGGATTATTCTTGTTTATCTCACTCTTCTTATCCCGAGATTAGACATGTCTTTAACTTTGCACATTACCAGAAAGTATAAGTTTTCTCAACATTTCCAAATATAGTTGAAAGTTCCTTCACAAACAAAATCAAAACCCTGATGAGTATTCTTACCTCTGTTACATCAAGGAACTTTGAAGTCAGATAATCTTTTAGTTTGAAAATTTTGTTGTTCTAAAACTTTAAAACCACTTTGTTTTGCCTCTGAGAATGTGTAAATTTCCCTCTAATCTGGTTGATGACAAACCCATTAATGTTCTCATAAGGAAATGCACAGAAAATGGATATTCACGAGGGACTTCAGCAAGTCCCATGTTCTTTTGGTTCACGAGCCGTCTAATTGAACAAAGGAGAAATGTGAGACAGATTTTCCTGAATTAGCTTCTATAAAGGGTGAGGTATACCTGATGTATCACTCCCAGAACCAGAAACTTGACTGCAAATGGTAGATGTCATCTGTTCAGTCCTCTTAATTCATCTAGACCAAGTTCATACCTCCATGATAAGAAAAATGACTCCTTGAATAGGGCTACAGCTGTGATACGGACTAAGAACTATATGTGTCAGTCAAGAAATTTATTTGGGGTTATTGATCAGAAAGGATGCACATGTTACTGTGATCTGCCACTCATTGTTTTTTGCAGTGACATCATTCATAAGGGTTATGAACATTAAATTTCTAATGGGACTTCGGTTTCCAGGTTTATAAAATTGCAATAATAGTAATACCTAACTAAACGTTACATGCTCTGGAAAGAATTGAGTGAAATTATGTCTATGAAAGTGATTGTACATTGCTGAGTTTGATTTGTAAAAAAACTACTAAAGGATGCAAAAACCAAGGACTCATACACATATCCTATCTCACACAGTTAAGCATCTCCTCCATCAGCCACAGGAAGATGGCGGAGTGCTGAGGAGTATAACAAAACAGACCACTTTATTTCTAATTCCTGGGAATCTATATACATGTATTACTAGGACCCTCATCCAGTTTCCTACAGTCATTCAATGAGCAAAGTTTTAGAGTACTACATTCCAGGCACACGACAAGGCCCTGTTTTTCACTATTTAGAAAAAGAAGCAGTGCATCACTTACAAGCATGTACACACCTGTCAGAATGGCTATCAGCAAAAAGAACATGAATAACAAATGTTGGCAAGAATAGAAAGGGAAGGAACCTTTGTACTCAGTTCACGAGAGTGTAGAATGGTGCAGCCACTGTGGAAAACATTATGAAGGTTTCTAAAAAAACTAAAATTAGAATTACCAAATGCCCCAACTGTTCCACTCTTGCGTATATATCCTCAAAAAACTCAAACATTAATTCAAAATAGACATTCACACCAATGTTTATAGTAGCATTACTTATAATTGCCAAAATATGGAAGCAACCTAAGCATGCAACAACAAATGAATAAATAAAGAAAATGTAGTGTTTGTGTATATATATATATAGGCTTCCCTGGTAGCTCAGTTGGTAAAAAATCTGCCTGCAGTGCAGGAGACCCGTGTTTGATCTCTGGGTCAAGAAGATCCTCTGGAGAAGGAAATGGCAACCCACTCTACTATTCTCTCCTGGAAAATCCTATGGATAAAGGAGCCTGGTGGGCTACAGTCCATGGGATTGCAAGAGTTGGACACAACTTAGCTACTAAACCACCACTATACATATGCAATGAAATACTGCTGCTGCTAAGTCGCTTCGGTCTTGCTGCTAAGTCGCTTCAGTCGTGTCCGACTCTGTGCGACCCCATAGATGGCAGCCCACCAGGCTCCGCTGTCCCTGGGATTCTCCAGGCAAGAACACTGGAGTGGGTTGCCATTTCCTTCTCCAATGTGTGAAAGTGAAAAGTGAAAGTGAGGTCGCTCAGTCGTGTCTGACTGAGTGACCCCATGGACTGCAGCCTACCAGGCTCCTCCATCCATGGGATTTTCTAGGCAAGAGTACTGGAGTGGCTTGCCATTGCCTTACTCAGCCATAAAAAAGAAAAAAATTGAAAATTGCCATTTGCAACAACATGGAGGGACTTGGAGCGTATTATCCTAAGTGAAATTAGACAGAGAAAGACGAATAGTGTATGATATCACTTATATGTGGAATCTAAAAAATAAAACAAATAGCAAATACAGCAAAAAAGAAACAGACTTATATAGATAACTAGTGTTTACCAAAGGGGAGAGAGAAATGGGGAGGAGTGATACTGGGGTTAGGGAGTGAGAGGTACAAATTACTCTGTATAAAATAAATAAGCTACAATGATATACTGTATATCACAGAGAATATAGCCTATATTTTATAATAACCATAAATGGACTATAACCTTTAAAAATTGTGAATCGTTATGCTGTACACCTGAAACATACAATATTATACATCAACTATGTTTTTGTTGTTGTTTAGTTGCTATGTCACGTCCGACTCTGCAACCCTGTGGACTGTCGCCTGCCAGGCTCCTCTGTCCATGGGATTTCCCAGGCAAGAGTACTGAAGTGGGTTGCCATTTCCTTCTCCAGGGGATCTTCCTGACCCAGGGATCAAACCCGCATTTCTTGCATCAGCAGGCAAATTCTTTACCAATGAGCCACTCAGGGGTTACTTTAATTAAAAAAAAAAAAAAGCTATGCTAGATAGAGGTATGCTCTGGGTAATGTTGGTGCCTGGATGGACAGGGGTATTCAAATAAGACTGCGGTTGTGGGGAGGGGAAGGAAGACCAGAGGAAGGCTGTTGGGAGGATGACTCCCATGAAATAGCTGAAGCCCCCTTGAGGAGTTAGAGAGCTGGTGCGCCCAGGCTCTCAGGTGACAGGAGGTAGAGTTCACTGAGGCAAGGAATACAAGTGTTAACAGGGTGTGGAAATGGGATGATTCCTGTTGTCTTGAAAGGAGGCAAAAGCCCCAAAGCAGAGAACACAAGGAAATAAGTACTCCTGTGTTTCACAGAGAAGCTGCTAACAGGCTTATTCCTACAGGGCTTTTTAAAGTGTGGGCAGGCAAGACCTGCTACTCTCACACTCCATTCCATCCAGATGAAGTAAATGATTAAAACTCTGAAGGCCTTTTTTAAGAAGCAGGCATTATTATCCTTGGGGGGAAGCACTGCAGAATATCCATTCTGGTTCCTCTGAGGAAGGAGCCAGTTCAGAGGGGCCAGAGTCATCACTTATAGAGCAAAGGGACCAAAGGTGCCTACGAGAGAGGGAACTGGCAGAAGCAGACATTTCAAGGATTCTAATGAAATCATGTAATTCCTCAGATGAGGGTAGAACCTGGGCAGGTGATAAAAGAAAAGGAAGGAAGTCAACAAAGTGTAAATAATTACCGAGACAATGGGAGTTGAACCCCCTTATGGAGCCCTGGGGAACCCCCTTGGGGAGCCCTGGGGAACCTCCTTGGGGAGCTCTAGGGAACACTGTGAAACAACCACCTCAGTTCTTGCTTCAGGGCTGCTGCTAGCAGATATAAAGCCAACGGTTACAAGGACCTGCTGTGGTCACTTCCACAGCCAGAGATAGCCCTTGGGCAAGGAGACGCGGATGCTGGCCTTTGAAAGTTAAGCACAAATTCTCTGGAATAATAAAGACTGAGGGGAATTGGCTGGCACCAGCAGTGTTGACGAAATTTGGAATTGTAACATGATCAATGTGTAGTTTTCCAGAATGATGCTGAAATCTAGGAAAAATCATGATTATTTCATCAAGGGACTGGATTCTTAAAATGGTTTAAGCACGACACAAATACTTCATTTATAACTCCTGTGACAGTAGAGCTTCTGTAAGATAAAGTACATTGTAGTGAAAACAGTCATATGAGTAGTAATTCTAAAGAGTTAATATAACTGTTCAACAAGAAATTTTAAAATTTTTGCCTATTGTTCTTGCAGGTCTTATTAAACTTTTCTTCCACACGATCCATAAACGCACTGTATGCATCTCGCCGCCTTCTGTGTCTCTTAAGGAAGATGGGACAAAGGAAGTTAGTGAAAGCAAGCATATATCAACTTTAATTTTCGTTTATCTTTTTAAAAATTGCTATTTAATAATCTTTGGCTTTAAAAACTTGCTCCATATGCCAAACACACATCTTGTTCTGTTTGTACATGCAAGACTATTCAAAGAAACCTAATTTGTCCAGGGAGAATTTGAGGCATAAAATGTGTTTCAGCATCTTTTTCAGGGTGTTTGGGAGAGCCTTCTTGTCAGGCCTTACTTGAGTGCAATACACTCAAAATGCTCCAAAAAAAGTGGGAGTAAATTTGGGAAAGATTTCCCACAACATTTAGGCTTCAATCCACCATGCCAACTATCTTTGATATAAGGAAAAAAAAAAACCTCAAATACTAGATAACCCGTTATTTGCATTTTAAGCAAAAGCAGAAATCTGAATGCTTCACTTTTAAATATAGGCATATCTTTCACTATAACAAATGAAAAATTCCTGCATTAAAGCAATTGTTAACAACAATGCTATATACAAACCACAAGAGCTATGGAAAAAGAGGCAAACTCACTGTGTATGAAGCAGATTTAATGGGCCAAGGGGATTTTGCTAAAATTAGCTTTGAATCCCAGGTACATTCACGAGGCTTGTAGGTGATAAATCTTTCTGTACTGTTCTGTTGGCCATTTTTCAGCAATGGGCATCCACTTACTAGAGACAGGAAGACAAATGAGAAACTTAGCAGTGACATGAGTCTTTTTGTTCATGAAGTCTCTCACAAGATGGTCTCATTTTTGGAGATCAGGACCCAGGAGCAGTAAATAGCTGGGCAATTTATAGGTGCAAATCTAAATTTAAAATTGCTTATCCCTTCTACTATTTCTGCTGGAATTAATTTTGCCCTTCTCCAAACATCAATTCAGATCCTGCCCTATTTTATTTCCTTGGGAACCTCTTAAAATTTTTTTTTTCTCATTAATGCTTTTGAAGGGCATATTTTGCATTCTACTTTATATTTGACTTAGATGTTTCCTAACATCAAAGACCTGGTCTTATAAAATATTTTTGGTGTTTCCTTCCATAGTGACTTAGACACGAGGAAATTTGAGATGACCTAATTATGTACCTAGACAAAGCCTTTTAAATTTAATCCATGCTAAAATGTGTACATTGTTTGCAAATAAATTATCTTAATTTTACAATTATAAAATTATTTGTTACTCATTTTGAAAAGAAGAAAATAAAATTCAACCATTATCCCACTATCCAGAAACAACCATTGTTAACACCTTATTGGTTTATAATTGATATGTAACTATAATAGTAAATACAGTATGTATTAGCCTTATCCATATAAAAATACTGGAGTATACAGATTAAGTCTGCATAAACACCATACAAATGGCACCATAATAATACTAATGGTATGTATATTACCATGTGCTAGACAACATATGCTTTACATACATTATTTACTAGCTGCTTTACATATGTATGGGCTTCCCTGGTGGCTCAAATGGTAAAGAATATGCCAGCCTTGCAGGAGACCCAGTGATTCAATGCTCACAAAAATTTTATGATGTAAACTCAACTATTATCATTCCCATTTATAGGTAAGGAAACCAAGGTATAGACAGCTTAGGTAATCTAGGGCAGTGAGGCCAGGATTCAAAGCTATGCATCTTGCTTCTGGAATCTATTTTAACTCATTGGTTCTCCACACAGAACACGCTGAGTTACAACGCGATTTTTAATAATTTTTAGTAATATATTAAAACTTGTGGATAACAAAGCATAATGGGTTTTTGCCATCAATGAACTGAGAATTTAAAAAATTTACTGTATCATTAAAGGTGATAAGTAAAAAAATACCTTTTTAATTATTTGCCTTTTTAAATATTCCTGTTAAGATGTAATGCAGAAAGCTTATGTTTGCCATGTTTATAACTTTATGATAACAACTTACCTGTACTTAAGTGTTGTGACTTAAATTTTAATCCAAAGGGATCCTTTTCATAAGTTGTCACAAAATTTGGTAAATCACGTTCGTTCTAGCCATGTAAAGAGAAGATTGTTCTATTACTAAGAAATATTGTTTCTTATTGCTAACATTCTACTTGGAATTTAGTTACTCCAAATAGTAAATATTTCACCAGTAAAATGTATTCTGAGGATTTTGTTGTAGCATATATAACCTGCATATGAACAGTTGATGTAATAATCCAAGATTCCAGACAGTGTTTAACCAGTTCATTTTATGATGGCATGAGAACTTCACTTATCCTTCTGTGAATACTTTAGAAAAGATATTTTAAACAGGACGAAATAAAAAGAATCTATTCAGAATTTAGCAAAACAATCTCAAATGCAAATAGAATTACATGTTTTATTTCTAGAGATGAATTTATTTCGGGCAATAGGAAAAATGTTGAATAAAGATAAAAATGATTTGCTGGGACTGGAATAAAATAAATATTGATTGTTTTTAGTATATTATAAAACAAAGTTTTTTTTTAATATGGCTTAAATGCACCAATATGAACTAAAATGGAATTTGTACACTTCCCAGAATCTAATCAAATAAAACAACACAAATGTCTCTGCTTGAAAGCTAAATCTGTGGCACGAAGGAGAATGAACTTGGGGATGTGATGCAGAAGTTAGACAAGGTTCTCTTCTCAGTGTTTCTAGTTATGCCACAGCAAATAAGAAAACACTAAAAGTCCCCAAGGAAACTCCTTAATACAAAATTTTTATCTTTCATCAAATCCAGTGTGAAGCCAAGTTAGTTTAGAAAAAAAAAGAAAAAATTGTCAGCTGTTTAAAGCTGCAACAATACTGCCATCTGGTGGTTGTATAATTTATATCTTGCGGCCTCCCATTCACTCTTAAAAAACTAATTAATTGACATAAAATTTCAAAGTCCGGGAACGGGATTGACATATGCACACTGCTATATATCAAACAGAAAACTAATAAGAACCTACTGATAGCACAGGAAACTCTGCTCAATGACCTATATGAGAAGAGAATCTAAAGAAGAATGAATATATGTATATTATATATAACTGACTCATTTTGTTATTCATCTGAAACTAACACATTATAAATCAGCTATGCTCCAATAGAACTTTTTAAAAAGTTCCTCATTCCTTGAACTTTTACTTATCCAAGTCGTGCAATTCTAATTTTCAGTTCAGTTCAGTTCAATCGCTCAGTCGTGTCTCTTTGCAGCCCCATGAATCATAAATAATTAAAATTAATTTAAATTAAATAAACTTGATATTTACTTGACCTCCCTTCATTTACAAAAGGTAATATGTTTCATTTACTACAAACAGAAGCATTTAGATGCCCTGGATTAAGTAAATAAGGTTATAGATCAAAGCTTTTTGAATTTCCCAACTTTTAGCCTAATAGTTCCTAAAAGTTCACTTTTATTGAGTACCTCAATATTTCCAACTTTGTTGTAAGAAATTTGTATATAATTGTCTCCTTCATTACTTAAAATAACCATATAAAACATGTAGCATTTTATTCCAGTGTACAAGTAGGGAGAGAGGCTTAACAACTTGTACAAAATTATTAGAAAGTAAGAGAACTAGGATTGGAGAGAGCGATGGCAGCCCACTCCAGTACTCTTGCCTGGAAAATCCCATGGATGGAGGAGCCTGGTGGGTTGCAGTCCACGGGGTTGCAGAGAGTCAGACACGACTGAACGACCTCCCTTTCACTTTTCACTTTCCTGCATTGGAGAAAGAAATGGCAATCTACTCCAGTACTCTTGCCTGGAAAATCCCATGGGTGGAGGAGCCTGGTAGGCTGCAGAGAGTCGTACACGACTGAAGCGACTTCGCAGCAGCAAGAGAACTAGGATACTCAATGCTCTTAACTGTTTTCCTATATTTTCCCACTGGAATAAGCTTTTTCCTTTTTCTGTTTTCTTTTTTAGATTTTCTGGTATTATCAGTCCTATTGCTTCTCTCTTTACCCAGCAAGAGTCATATTTATGTGTTAGATTATAGACCTAAGTATAGGATATATTCATGTTCTAATGGAATTATATTTTGACCTAATCACATCTCCTTAAATATTTATTTCCCACAACAATTTTAAATTAGGAATTCTTGCTCATATATTATTCAAAATATTAGAAAGACTCCAAACCATTAGAAAGACTCATTGAAGTAACACAATATCCCCCCTTTGTCAATTTTCATTCACTCATCCATTTGTTCCATGACTGAGTCATTACTAGACAGTAAACTCCTGGAAACAGTTTTCCAAACATACTTCAGTACAAGATCTTCTTGAACACTTTCTTAAATGGCTTTCTAAAGCCATTCCTAAATTGATCATCCCTTCCAGGAGATAAAACCCCATCAGAAACATCAACCAGGGTCTTGCCTCTCCTTTGCCATTTGTTTATTGCTGAATTTGAATTGTATTGTTCCGTGAGAAATACTGCTGAAACTTTATACACAATATATTCACATATACTTTTTTGTTCATATAATAGTTGTTATAGTTAAGAAATGAATAAAAATAATATATTTTCCCCATATCTGTTTTAAGTTATTTAGAATCAAATGCTTTTTTTATCCCTGTCGAAAGTCATGTGGTTTTGGATTAAGGTATACACCATTTGGATATTTTCCACTCTCCACAAACATTAACTTTGCTTTATATGAATCCAGACGTGGAAATGTAGTTATAAATTTAGGAGATATGGCCTTCTTGGGAGGATTCTTTAGGCTGGGAAGGTGAACCATTTTTCCTGGAAAATCAGGGATTTTTCTTCTTTCTTCTTCCATGATGGTCCTTGATGGCTTTTCTGCAAGCCTCAAAGATGTATACAATTTATAACTAAAATCAGGAGGCTTTATTTCCCATATGTTGACTTTTACTTCAGATTGTGGTGGTTGCAGTGTATTTATTTTCCATTTGGAGTTGCGATCTTGCATGAGACAGTGCAGCCTCTCTGCAGTATCCCTGCCTCTCCTACCTGTCTGGGACACAAGGGCGTTTTCACAGGTTGAAATCTGCAACAAATATAGAAACTGGTGAAGTATGCCACTGTAGCAACAGTGTTATCGAATATTTTCTCTCTGGGCCAAGGTAAGCTCTAAAAGATTTATGAAACAGGAAAAAAAAATCTCAGAAATGATAGGGAGGGTGTGTAGAGGTGAAGAAAGTATTGTGGTGGCTGCAAGCATTTATTCAACATGTTTGTCACAGCAGTTACTGAGCTAGGGGCTAGGAATTCAAAACAATTAACTTGAAATCCATATCTGTAAATAAGTGAGAGAAATTGGGAGAAAGGAATGAAGACAAAAAATAAAACCTATGTAATATGATAGATACCACAATAGTTTTATGAATGAAGATAAAAAATAAAGCCTATGTGATATGATAGATATTACAATAATGTTAAGAGAGGCCTGGGAGAGTGCACAGCTAGCTCCATCAGGAAAATAGAAGTGACATTGAAAGAAAAATTGTCATTTGCACTGATTTTGAAGAATAAGGAGAAATAAGTCAGGTCGGTAAAGTAAGGAATTAGCATTTCACCAAGGCACAGACAGTACGGAAAGCTTGTCATAAGCTATTTCTGAGGCATCTGTGGCCATCTAAACCATGATAAGTGTATTGGGCTTCCCTCACAGCTCAGTTGATAAAGAATCCACCTGCAATGCAGGAGACTCTGGTTCGATTCCTGGGTCTGGAAGATCCCCTGGAGAAGGGATAGGCTACCCACTCCAGTATTCTGGCCTGGAGAATTCCTCGAACTATATAGTACATGGGATCACAAAGAGTCGGACAAGACTGAGTAACTTTCAGGTTCTACTATTGGGATCTATAGATAAGAATCTGAGAAAGAAAGAGGAGCCTAATAGGCTGCAGTCCATGGGGTCGTGAAGAGTCAGACACGACTGAGCGACTTCACTTTCACTTTTCACTTTCATGCATTGGAGAAGGAAATGGCAACCCATTCCAGTGTTCTTGCCTGGAGAATCCCAGGGGTGGGGGAGCCTGGTGGGCTGCCGTCTATGGGGTTGCACAGAGTCAGACATGACTGAAGCGACTTAGCAGCAGCAGCAGTTGATAAGAATCATGGATTTCCTCTTTGTTGATCTGTGACAAGGAAATGGTTGGCACAGTTGAGGATTTAGTGAGTGTAAAGAATCTGCCTGCAATGCAGGAGACCCAGGTTCAATCAGTGGGTTGGGAAGATCTCCTGGAGAAAGGAGTGGCTACCCATCCCGGTATTCTTGCCTAGAGAATCCCATGGACAGAGGAACCTGGCAGGCTACCGTCCCTGAGGTCACAAAGAATTGGTCACAATTGAGTGTCTAATATGATAGTAGACAGTGCCAATGAATTTGAAATCTCCGTGGAAAGAGGGATAAAAATAAAATTCATCTGGCTAAGTGGAAATAAACAATGCTGGTGCCCAGGAAATAAGAGTCTGAGGTAGGTACTTGTGCTAGAATTTTATGCTGTTTGATAAAACATCAAAACAGAGAAACTTCAAGATTCTAAATGCTATTATGCAGTAATTTGAAATTGAGAATAAAGAAAAGCTACTTTGGAGAAACACTGACAATGTCAACTTAAAAAATTAATAATAAATATTTTGTAAAATATAATAACTAGTTGTTTTTCAACCTCTAATATAAATATTTTTTAAATGACTATGCACAATTGCACTCATCTCACATGCTAGTAAAGTCATGCTCAAAATTCTCCAAGCCAGGCTTCAGCAATATGTGAACCGTGAACTTCCATATGTTCAAGCAGGTTTTCGAAAAGGCAGAGGAAGCAGAGATCAAATTGCCAACATCCGCTGGATCATGGAGAAAGCAAGAGAATTCCAGAAAAACATCTATTTCTGCTTCATTGACTATGCCAAAGCCTTTGATTGTGTGGATCACAATAAACTGTGGAACATTCTGAAAGAGATGGGAATCCCAGACCACCTGACTTGCCTCTTGAGAAACCTGTATGCAGGTCAGGAAGCAACAATTAGAACTGGACATGGAACAACAGATTGGTTCCAAATAGGAAAAGGAGTACGTCAAGGTTGTATATTGTCACCCTGCTTATTTAACTTCTATGCAGAGTACATCATGAGGAACGCTGGGCTGGAAGAAGCACAAGCTGGAATCAAGATTGCTGGGAGAAATATCGATAACCTCAGATGTGTAGATGACAGCACCCTTATGGCAGAAAGTGAAGAGGAACTCAAAAGCCTCTTGATGAAAGTGAAAGAGGAGAGTGAAAAGGTTGGCTTGAAGCTCAACATTCAGAAAACAAAGATCATGGCATCTGGTCCCATCACTTCATGGGAAGTAGATGGGGAAACAGTGGAAACAGTGTCAGACTTTATTTTTTGGGCTCCAAAATCACTGCAGATGCTGATTGCGGCCATGAAATTAAAAGACACTTACTCCTTGGAAGGAAAGTTATGACCAACCTAGATAGCATATTAAAAAGCAGAGACATTACTTTGCCAACCAAGGTCCGTCTAGTCAAGGCTATGGTTTTTCCCGTGGTCATGTATGGATGTGAGAGTTGGACTGTGAAGAAAGCTGATTGCCAAAGAATTGATGCTTTTGAACTGTGGTGCTGGAGAAGACTCTTGAGAGTCCCTTGGACTGCAAGGAGATCCAACCAGCCCATTCTAAAGGAGATCAATCCTGGGTGTTCATTGGAAGGACTGATGCTAAAGCTAAAACTCCAATACTTTGGCCACCTCATGCGACGTGTTGACACACTAGAAAAGAGTCTAATGCTGGGAAGGATTGGGGGCGGGAGGAGAAGGGGACGACAGAGAATGAGATGGCTGGATGGCATCACCGACTCGATGGACATGAGTTTGAGTGAACTCCGGGAGTTGGTGATGGACAGGGAGGCCTGGCATGCTGTGATTCATGGGGTCGCAAAGAGTCGGACACGACTGAGCGACTGAACTGAACTGATGATCCATTGAGAGAAAAGCAAGAGGCATGTGTAGCAGAAGCATAGCATATGCATGTGAAAAGGTAGCAGAATAAAAAGATTAAAAAAAAATCAGTTGCAGTTATATCACCAAAGGTCTTTTATGACACATCACTTTAATGAATCAAAGATACCACAAAATTTCTTAACCAGGATAAGAAATACAAGAGGAGGAACAGTTTATGGAAAGAAGTTATAATAATAAGTAGATTTAAACAAAATATATGTCCACTATATAACTCGAAGTGTAAGCCTGTGGCTAAGTCAGCTTTTGCTATAATAATGCTTTTTAACAAACCGCCCCAAAAGTCAATGACTCAATGGCAACTGGAGGTCCCTCATCCCCTTCTGTCCTTAGAGTGTGTGCCTCGCTTGAGTTTCCTGATCTAGAGGTTGGCTGAGATAGTACTGTGTTGCTGAGGCTATCTGGACAGTATACGTGACTTTAACCAGGGTAAGTGAAGTTGCTCATTCATGTCCGACTCTTTGCGACCCTGTGGACTGTAGCCCACCAGGCTCCTCCGTCCATGGGATTCTCCAGGCAAGAATACTGGAGTGGGTTGCCATTTCCTTCTCCAGGTGATCTTCCAGACCCAGGGATCGAACCCAGGTCTCCTGCATTGCAGGCAGACTCTTTAACCTCTGAGCCACCAGGGCAGACCCCTGGGAACCAGGGAAGTCCTCTCTATAAACTTTCAAGATTCAGGCAGAGAGTGGGGAGCCAGTGCAGAGATCTACTTGTCTTGCAACTGCCCAAGACAAACCACATATGTAAGTTTCTTTGCTTCTGAAACCTGCCTACCTTCCTATCAGCAATGGCCTACCTCTGTCTTTGGTCTTTCCTTGCCTTCCATGTACAGGGGCCAGGTTCAGATTACACCTGGGCAGCTCCTGAGGAGGTGGCAAACTAACAAATGGATGAAGAAAATGTTGTATATACAGAAAATATTCGGCCTTAAAAATGAAGGAAATTCTGCAATGTGCAACAAGATGAATGAAGTTGGAGGTCATTATACTCAATGAGATAAGCCAGTCACAGAAGGACAAATACTGCATGATTCCACTTATATGAAGAAATCTAAAATAGTCAAACAGAAGTGGAGAGTAGAGTGGTGGTTGCCAGGGCTTGGCGGGGAGGAAAAATGAGTAACTGGTATTCAACAGGTATAATGTTTCAGTTATACAAGTCGAATAAGTTCTAGAGGTCTGCTGTACAATGGTGTACTATGTTAACAGTATTGTACACTTGAAAATGTATCTAGATCTTATGTTGAGGATTCTTACTACATTTTTTTTTAAGCTGAATAGAGACGAAAAAAAGAGTGATACTTAATATCTGAGTGAGAAGATTAGAAATTCTCCCAAGTGTTCAAAAATATATTATCCTCTGTTGCTCAATAATATAATAAAAATAAAGGTGATTTGATGAATAGGGAGCCACTTACAACCTCTACAAAATTACTGCAAAATAAGTTAATCATTAAAGTACTACACCAATTAACAAAACGTGGATATAGGATGTAGGTTTATCATTTCCTAAGCAATGCTAAGAATATAAGTTAAATTAAAATATCTTAATTTCATGTTTCTATATTATGCTGTTGTTCAGTTGTTAAATCATTTCTGATTCTTTGAGACCCCATGGACTGCAGCATGCCAGGCTTCCCTGTCCTTCACTATTTCCTGGAGTTTGCTCAGATTCATGTCCAAATAGTCCCAGCACCACACTGACAGTGGTGGCATCCAACCATCTCATCCTCTGCTGCCCTCTTCTTTTGTCTTCGATCTTTCCCAGCATCAGGGTCTTTTCCAACGTGTTGGCTCTTCACATCAGGTGGTCAAAGTATTGGGGCTTCAGCTTCAGCATCAGTCTTTACAATGATTAACTCATTTGATTTCTTTGCAGTCTAAAGGAGTCTTCTCCAGTACCACAATTCCAATGCATCAGTTCTAGGGTGCTCAACATTTTTTATGGTTCAACTATCACATCCATATGTGATTACTGGAAAACCATAAGTTTGACTATATGGACCTTGGTCAGCAAAGTGATGTCTTTGCTTTCTAATACACTGTCTAGTTTTGTCATAGCTTTATTACACAGTAAACAATAGGAATGTCTGCATAGAAATTAAAAGGGTTTGTAACTAAAGGATGTTAAAAGAGAAAGGGTGAGAGTTTGAAAGTTGGCCATACCCTTCCAAGATTCTTCCAGAAGGGAGGGCATGCTGGCCCAAAATTGGTATTTTTATTTCCCTTCTCATATCTATGCATAACTTTTCATAACCTGGGCCATTTAACTATATAACCAATAATTATTATTTTTATCTAACTTTAACCAAATAACTCTTAGATTATCATCTGGTTTCATATGCACAGTAGTCTACTGGAAGATAGTGAACTGGAAAGAAAACATGAGTTCAGTCAGTTCAGTTCAGTTCAGTCGCTCAGTCATGTCCGACTCTTTGTGACCCCATGAATCACAGCACGCCGGGCCTCCTTGTCCATCACCAACTCCCGGAGTTCACTCAAACTCATGTCCATCGAGTCAGTGATGCCTTCCAGCCATCTCATTCTCTGTCGTCCCCTTCTCCTCCTGCCCTCAATCCCTCCCAGCATCAGAGTCTTTTCCAGTGAGTCAACTCGTCGCCTGAGGTGGCCAAAGTAGTGGAGCTTCAGCTTTATCATCAGTCCTTCCAATGAACACCCAGGATTGATCTCCTTTAGAATGGACTGGTTGGATCTCCTTGCAGTCCAAAGGACTCTCAAGAGTCTTCTCCAGCACCACAGTTCAAAAGCATCAATTCTTCGGTGATCAGCTTTCTTCACAGTCCAACTCTCATATCCATATATGACCACGGGAAAAACCATAGCCTTGACGAGACGGACCTTGGTTGGCAAAGTAATGTCTCTGCTTTTTAATATGCTATCTAGGTTGGTCATAGCATATTAAAAAGCAGAGACATTACTTTGCCAACCAAGGTCCGTCTAGTCAAGGCTATGGTTTTTCCAGTGGTCATGTATGGATGTAGGTTGGTCATGAGATGCCGGCTCCGGCGGCACAGACGCGAGAGAGAGATGCCAGCTCCGGCGGCGCAGATGCAGCACAACCGACCATGTGCAGAATCTTGGCCAAGAGGAGCTACCCCGTGCCCAAGGTTAGGGCGGTGGCCGAGAGGAGCTGTCCCACGTCCAAGAGGCGGTGGCTGCTTGGGCACAGGAGGGCCGAGAGGAGCTACTCCACACTCAAGGTCAGGAGGGGAGGCTTTGAGGAGATACCCCTTCTCCAAGGTAAGGTACAGCAGGTGCACTTTGCTGGAGCAGCTGTGAAGAGATACTCGACGACCAAGGTAAGTGAAACCCAAATAAGAGGGTAGGTATTGGGAGGGGGCATTAGAGGGCAGACACATTGAAATCATAATCACAAGAAACTAGTTGATCTGATCATATGGACCACAGCCCTGTCTAACTCAATGAAAATAAGCCATGCCATGTGGGGCCACCCAAGACAGACAGGTCATGGTGGAGAGGTCTGAGAGAATGTGGTCCACTGGAGAAGGGAATGGCAAACCACTTCAGTATACTTGCCTTGAGAACCCCAGGAACAGTATCAAAAGGCAAAATGATAGGATAGTGAATGAGGAATTCCCTAGGTTGATAGGTGCCCAGTATGCTGCTGGAGATCAGTGGAGAAATAACTCCAGAAAGATTGAAGGGATGGAGCCAAAGCAAAACAAATACCCAGTTGTGGATGTGATTGATGCTAGAAGCAAGGTCTGATGCTGTAAAGAGCAATATTGCATAGGAACCTGGAATGTTAGGTCCATGAATCAAGGCAAATTGGAAGTGGTCAAACAGGAGATGGCAAGAGTGAACATCGACATTCTAGGAATCAGTGAACTGAAATGGATTGGAATGGGTGAATTTAACTCAGATGACCATTATATCTACTACTGTGGGCAGGAATCCCTTAGAAGAAATGGAGTAGCCATCATGGTCAACAAAAGAGTCCGAAATGCAGTACTCAGATGCAATCTTAAAAATGACAGAATTATTTCTGTTCATTTCCAAGGCAAACCATTCAATATTACAGTAATCCAAGTCTATGCCCCAACCAGTAATGCTGAAGAAGCCGAAGTTGAACAGTTCTATGAAGACCTATAAGACCTTTTAGAACTAACACCCAAAAAAGATGTCCTTTTCATTATAGGGGACTGGAATGCAAAAGTAGGAAGTCAAGAAACACCTGGAGTAACAGGCAAATTTGGCCTTGGAGCATGGAATGAAGCAGGGCAAAGGCTAATAGAGTTTTGCCAAGAGAACGCACTGGTCATAGCAAACACCCTCGTCCAACAACACAAGAGAAGACTCTACACATGGACATCACCAGATGGTCAACACTGAAATCAGATTGATTATATTCTTTGCAGCCAAAGATGGAGAAGCTCTATAGAGTTAGCAAAAACAAGACCAGGAGCAGACTGTGGCTCAGACCATGAACTCCTTATTGCCAAATTCAGACTGAAATTGAAGAAGCTAGGGAAAACCACTAGACCATTCAGATATGACCTAAATCAAATCCCTTCTGATTATACAGTGGAAGTAAGAAATAGATTTAAGGGTCTAGATCTGATAGATAGAGTGCCTGATGAACTCTGGATGGAGGTTCGTGACATTGTACAGGAGAAAGGGAGCAAGACCATCCCCATGGTAAAGAAATGCAAAAAAGCACACTGGCTGTCTGAGGAGGCCTTACAAATAGCTGTGAAGAGAAGAGAAGCGAAAAGTAAAGGAGAAAAGGAAAGATATAAGCATCTGAATGAAGAGTTCCAAAGAATAGTAAGGAGAGATAAGAAAGCCTTCCTCAGCGATCAATGCAAAGAAATAGAGGAAAAAAACAGAATAGGAAAAACAAGAGATCTTTTCAAGAAAATTAGAGATATCAAGGGAACATTTCATGCAAAGATGGGCTCGATAAAGGACAGAAATGGTATGGACCTAACAGAAGCAGAAGATATTAAGAAGAGGTGGCAGGAATACACAGAAGAACTGTACAAAAAAGATCTTCACGACGAAGATAATCACGATGGCGTGATCACTCACCTGGAACCAGACATCTTGCAATGTGAAGTCAAGTGGGCCTTAGAGAGCATCATGATGAACAAAGCTAGTGGAGGTGATGGAATTCCAATTGAGCTATTTCAAATCCTGAAAGATGGTGCTATGAAAGTGCTCCACTCAATATGCCAGCAAATTTGGAAAACTAAGCAATGGCCACAGGACTGGAAAAGGTCAGTCTTCATTCCAATCCCAAAGAAAGGCAATGCCAAAGAATGCTCAAACTACCGCACAATTGCACTCATCTCACACGCTAGTAAAGTCATGCTCAAAATTCTCCAAGCCAGGCTTCAGCAATATGTGAATCGTAAACTTCCAGATGTTCAAGCAGGTTTTCAAAAAGGCAGAGGCACCAGAGATCAAATTGACAACATCCGCTGGATCATGGAGAAAGCAAGAGAGTTCCAGAAAAACATCTATTTCTGCTTCATTGACTATGCCAAGGCCTTTGACTGTGTGGATCACAATAAACTGTGGAACATTCTGAAAGATATGGGAATCCCAGACCACCTGACCTGCCTCTTGAGAAACCTGTATGCAGGTCAGGAAGCAACAGTTAGAACTGGACATGGAACAACAGACTGGTTCCAAATAGGAAAAGGAGTACGTCAAGGTTGTATATTGTCACCCTGCTAATTTAACTTCTATGCAGAGTACATCATGAGGAACGCTGGGCTGGAAGAAGCACAAGCTGGAATCAAGATTGCCGGGAGAAATATCAATAACCTCAGATATGCAGATGACACCACCCTTATGGCAGAACGTGAAGAGGAACTCAAAAGCCTCTTGATGAAAGTGAAAGAGGAGAGTGAAAAGGTTGGCTTGAAGCTCAACATTCAGAAAACAAAGATCATGGCATCTGGTCCCACCACTTCTTGGGAAATAGATGGGGAAACAGTGGAAACCGTGTCCGACTTTATTTTTTTGGGCTCCAAAATCACTGTGGATGCTGATTGCGGCCATGAAATTAAAAGACGCTTGCTCCTTGGAAGGAAAGTTATGACCAGCCTAGATAGCATATTAAAGAGCAGAGACATTACTTTGCCAACCAAGGTCCGTCTAGTCAAGGCTATGGTTTTTCCCGTGGTCATGTATGGATGTGAGAGTTGGACTGGGAAGAAAGCTGATTGCCGAAGAATTGATGCTTTTGAACTGTGGTGCTGGAGAAGACTCTTGAGAGTCCCTTGGACTGCAAGAAGATCCAACCAGTCCATTCTGGAGGGGATCAATCCTGGGTGTTTATTGGAAGGACTGATGCTGAAGCTGAAACTCCAATACTTTGGCCACCTCATGCAACGAGTTGACTCACTGGAAAAGACTCTGATGCTGGCAGCGATTGGGGGTAGGAGAAGACGGGGATGACAGAGAATGAGATGGCTGGATGGTATCACCGACTTGATGGAACTCCGGGAGTTGGTGATAGACAGGGAGGCCTGGCGTGCTGTGGTTCATGGGGTCGCTAAGAGTCGGACACGACTGAGCGACTGAACTGAACTGAACTGAGGTTGGTCATAAGTTTCCTTCCAAGGAGTAAGCGTCTTTTAATTTCATGGCTGCAATCAGAATCTGCCGTGATTTTGGAGCCAAAAAAAATAAAGTCTGACATTGTTTTCTCTGTTTCCCCATCTATTTCCCATGAAGTGATGGGACCAGACACCATGATCTTAATTTTCTGAATGTTGAACTTCAAGCCAAATTTTTCACTCTCCTCCTTCACTTTCATCAAGAGGCTTTTTAGTTCCTCTTCACTTTCTGCCATAAGGGTGGTGTCATCTGCATTTTGTTTGGTTTATTTTTCTCATAAACTAATAAATTTGCATGTTTAGGTGCTTCTGAATCTGGCTAATGTGACTTCAACACTGACCCACCCACTCACTGGGAGATGATGAAAATAAGCCCTTGACAGTCAATGATTAATTTGTTCCCAGTTCATGCCTTCTTTTATAACTCTCTTGCCTCACCTATGACCCTTCACATTTCTTTTGAAATATATTTTTTAATTTCTGAGGTACACCGAAGGCTCAGTCTTGACTGAAATTGTAAATATACCCATCTCCTGCAAGGCTCAGAAATCTGGTTACATGAGCAAAGAAAACACATGAGGGTATTGATTCATGGCCAGGGTTTTGTAATCAGCTGCCATGAAAAGACATGGAGGTTGAGGGTGTTGGTAAGGGAGACAACAAAGTGTCTCACCAGGATGCACACCTAGGAAGAAACTGACCAGGAGGTTTATAAACTGGAAGAATAAGAATAGGTCTAATTGATATGAAAAACAAGTATCATGGTAGTAAGACAGCTAGACAGTCGATGGATTAAGAAGCTCTAACTGGAGAATGCAATGAGGTCTAGACTTCTTTTTGACTAGGTAGCTGAGAGTAGACACAAGCTCATCTATCACCTTCTTGCCACTACTGCTCATTTCTGTCTCTGTATATTTCTGCGGCTTCCTGGGTACCCAAAACTGTAACTATGCAATATATAAACCAGGGGTAAATTATCTTTAATTTGTATGATACTTCATTGTGTCCTTATATTATAAAGTTATTGTTACATATTATTCAAAATAATAATATGCATGTAAAATTAAGCTTCTGTGATATATGAATCATGCATTAGCATATGTCACTGTGATCTCGGGTGGCCTAGGTCGGCAATGGCTTGGAGCAAGGCTTTGGTTCCCAGGATATTGTGACTGGGTCACAGAAGTGAAAGCACCAGATCCTAGCCACTAGACCAACGGTCAGTGACAAGGACCCTGGCCCTTTAGCTTTGCAGAAAAGAATTCCCACAAAGATGGAAAGTACTGAAATAAGTAAAGTATTTATTAAGAGGAATAAAAGAGTATAATGGAAATCAATTCTGGATATTCATTGGATGAATTGAATGATGCTGAAGTTGAAGCTTCAGTACTTTGGCCACATGATGTGAGGAACCGACTCATTGGAAAAGACCCTGATGCTGGGAAAGACTTAGGGCAGGAAGAGAAGGGGACGAAAGAGGATGAGATGGCTAGATGGCATCACTGACACTATGGACATGAGTTTGAGTAAGCTCCAGGAGTTGGTTAGGGACAAGGAAGCTGGCATGCGGCAGTCCACGGGGTCACAGAGACGGACAAAAATTATCAACTGAACAGTAAAAACAATGCTTGGAAAGACACACGGTCAGACTCAGGGAGAAAGAGGGGGACTGAGTCACACCCTCATGGCAGTTTGAATTACTTTTATGGGACATTTCTTCTGGGTTTCCTTTGGCCAGTCATTTTGATTTGTCTGGTTCACTGTCCATATTTGGTATATCTCAGGATCCTCCCCCGTGTGTGCATGCATCTCTAGGGGCCAGGCTCGTCCCTCAATTGTCCTGTTATTCTCATCTTGGAGTTTCAGTCCATAGGGAATGAATCTCCAACTGCTTTACCCTTGGGATGGGGGTGACCCATCTGCCTCCTCCCTCAATTGTAGTTCCAGGATACCCCAGCAGAAAGAAATCAACTGGAGATCTAGTTGAATGATTGAAGCTTCTGATGGCAATATCACATTATGCTCCTCTCTCTATGTGGAAAAAGCTAAGGCATTGAGAAATATGGTCATAAGATGTGAGGTTGAGAAAGTAAGAAAAAATAAACTAGCAATCTCACTTAGTCAAAGATTTAGTGGTAAATGTTGATATTGAAGAAACTGTACTTTGCCAAAGATGTCTCACTGGAAATAATAGAATAGTTTAATCTGCATTCAACAAGCCCAGTTATTCCCCATCTATTAAATTACCTGGTCTTAAGGATTAGTTTAAATGCCACTCCAATAAAAGCTTTCCCATATCTATCAGGGTTCATATTTCCTTATGAATACAGCAGTGGAACTTGAAGTTACATTTTGCCTTGTTCCTTGTATTAGTTAATTCCAAGATCTTACCCAAATTAGATTGTACCATTGAGTCAAATATACCTATTTTTACAAACACTATGTAGGGTTCTGCATATTTTAGGTTGAGTCATGTGAGATTTCTTTTATTCAATGATTTTTCAACCTTATAAAAATGCAAACTTTAACTGGTTCCATGATAAGAGGAATAAGAATTTTATGTGCCAAATTCTGGAAATTATAGATATATATTTTTGAAACTGTATCTAAAAGTTCAAATATCTAATTACATTTTTTTCTAAATAATGAAAACTTCTAATAGTGGCAATATAAAAAATAAACTTTAAATTTCTTCCTCAATATTTTCTACTAGAATGTCACAAAATATTTTTATCTACTTTTACAATCAGATTTTTAAATAAATGCATTCTTTAGGTTAGTAAATGTGTGCAAATTTAAGCTTATTTTGCTCACAAATATGAGTTTAATTTTGTAAACTTACATATTTGGGAAGCTAGACAGACAGAGACATAGATTGACACAGATAAATACCTGATACCTAAATGCTGTCAACAAGCAAAGAGCATTGTAAAATAGTCTGCTATTAAGATCACAGTGAATTCCTTAGACCAGGAATTCATTTACATTTGTAGATTTGTAAAGAAATTCAGCACTTCCAGCTTTCTCCTTAACATATCTCATGATTTCCCATTTATAATGCTATATATAAAGAGATCGCTTCTCTCGTAAATGAGTTCATGTCATATATTTTCACATAAAGTACGCAAATTCCAAAGACCTAGATAAATTGACAAACTGGAGTAATCCAAAATAAACACAAAAAAGGGACATTCCTTAGAAAATCAGTAACTTCACTCACCATTTAAAATTGCGAGTTTTAATAAAATTGTTTTTGGCAGTATGTCTCAGAAGATCTTTTCTGCAAAGCCAGATGAGACTAAGCAAACAGTTTACAAGGAAATATTTAGCCTTTGCTTTACAAAAGCTCTCAAGTGTATTTAAGTTTTACCCACCTGGGTTGCTAAGAAACTGAATTAATTTTCTAAAGGACTCAAAGCAGAGTAGGAAAACAAGAGTGAAAGTAGGACCTCTAATGTTCTCTAAAACCTAGCAACAAGGCAATGACTCCTGATTTCTTTTTGGAAATGTTAGAAAATCAGTGTACTACAAAATTCAAAACTTAGTAAACATCAAGAGAGAAAATAATCCCACTCTAGAGCAGTTTTACTAAATAATGTCTTGACAATTCACTTTTTATATTTGTTTAGTAATCTTTTTGTAAGTCAGCATGAGTTTAACATTTAATATAAGCACAGTTTGAAAAGCAGGTTCAACTCTTTTATTACCTTGGGCTTAAGAATGTTTGAGTTAATTTCCTCAATGTTCATTTTATAAGGCAAGTGAGGATTACAAGTTCTTCTTCCACAATTTACTGCTTAACCTACTGATTTCTGCAAAATAAATTATGGAGAAAGCTTTCTGTTTTCACTGGTCAGATTCTACACTCAGTGATCTCTTGGTGAGATTAAAAAAAAAAGAAAACAACCTCATAGAAAATTTCAAATGTGTACCAAAATAGAATTGCATAATGAATCTTCATATTAACATCACCTGGCCAAAAAATTGATCAACTTATTTAGCCCAAATTGCTTTAAATATCCTCCAACTTATCTCCTTCTCATTATTATTTTGATGCATCATGTCAACTTATCGAGCTTCCCTCGTGGCTCAATGGTAAAGAATTCTCTTGTCAATTCAGGAGATGTGGGTTTGACCCCTGGGTTGGGAATATTCCCTGGAAAAGGAAACAGCTACCCAGTCCAGTATTCTTGACTGGGAAATCCCGTGGACTGAGGAGCCTAGCTAGCGGGCTACTGGCCATGGAGTCACCAAAGAGTTGGACACTACTTAGCGATTATACAACAACAAAACAATCAACTGATCAGTAATTATTTTAGAATGTTTCCACTAAAAGAGAAAACACTTTTTTAAAAAAGCATAAGCATAGCACCACTATGAAATCTCAAAAAAGAACATCAGTTCATTGATACTAATATCTAGGCAAATTTCAAGTTTCAAATTACACAAAAGTCATATATATTTTTGGTTTTACTTTTCTCTTTACACTTTGTTTGTGATTTGGGCTAGTTATTTACCCTCATTTGGTCGAAAAAATTCCTGTGACCTGAGCATTCAGTTAAGTTCAGTTCAGTTCAGTCGCTCAGTCATATCTAACTCTTTGCAACCCCATGGATCACAGCCCGCCAGGCCTCCCTGTCCATCTCCAACTCCCGGAGTTGATTCAAACTCATGTCCATCGAGTCGGTGATGCCATCCAGCCATCTCATTCTCTGTCGTCCCCTTCTCCTCCCGCCCCCAATCCTTCCCCGTATCAGAGTCTTTTCAAGTAAGTCAACTCGTCACATGAGGTGGCCAAAGTATTGGAGTTTCAGCTTTAGCATCAGTCCTTCCAATGAACACCCAGGATTAATCTCCTTTAGAATTAGCTTCTCTTTTTCTCATATTTTCCTAATGAAGTTAGGGCATCTCAACACACTCCAGTATTTTTGCCTGGATAATTCTATGGACAGAGGATCCTGGCAGGCTACAGTCCATAGGGTAGAAAAGAGTTGGACACAACTGAAGCAACTTAGCAGGCACGCATGCATAAAACTGCCTGAACCAAGATCCCTAATGTCTGGAGTCTTTTGACTATCCTATTATTTCATCTGAAGTGAAAGTTCACCACTGGGTGGCAGTGAATTGCTTATATATAATTTTATCCCAGCTTATAAACTGAAACTCAAACATCAGTTCACCTGCACTGTTTTTTCCAAAATTCAATTTCATTGTGTTTTTTTCTTTGGGGAAATGACAGTAGAGTTGGGTTTACTCAATCTCTTATAGTTTTGGAATAAAATTAACCTATTTTTATGCTATCTAATATGTATCTCTGTCACTCTCTGCATAAGGATGCATATGATTCTTTTTCAAAAGAATATGTTCAAAGTGCCTTTTTATATTGGTTCAGTAGTATTGTCTAAGATGCGAAAATACACAGGGCATGGCCTTAGATTTCAAGAAAATTATAAATAATTCACTAGAAAAGATACAAACCTATAAGAATACATCTTAAGGCTAAGTACTAAATGCCAAATGATCAGTCCTGACAGTTACTCTCCTGGGAAATTAATGAGGCGGTAGGTCCTTGAAATAAGAACATCTCTGAAAGTTTCTTTAGAGCAACAAAGATCTAGTCTGATCTTTCACAACAACAAAGTTCTTAGTAAAAAGGAGAGGAAGGGAAGGTGATTTAGATGTGGGGACACCATAAAAACTACTATAATTCTCTATAATGCTTTCACAAATGCTTTTCAAGAAGTTTCTGCTAGGGAAATACAGTTTTGTGGTTAAGTGACTGAAGTTATATATAGAACCATCCAAAAATCTCCTGTTATATAGATATTTTGAATGTATAATACATTTTTACTGCACATAAATATCTACGATATGTGAAAGGATCTGGTGCTCAGCTTCCCTAAAATTAGGAAGGTAACCTATTGTGACAAATAAAAATCTCCACATTCTGACTTTCATGTCTCCTGGTACTAAGTGCTGACTGAAAAAAAAAATAAGCGCAACCTGAAAGTTGAGAGTTAGATTTTATTCAGTGGGAATTGTTAGGACTTGAGCCCAAGAGACAGAATCTCAGGTGACAAGAGTTAGATTTTATTCAGTGGGAATTGTTAGGACTTGAGCCCAAGAGACAGAATCTCAGGTGACAAGAGAGCTACCTCCAAGGAGGCAGGGGAGGAGCCAGGCTATATACAAGTTTGCAGCAAGGAGCAGGTAACCTGAATATTAAAAGATTACTCTTAATTAAGAAAAACTAAATCTCTCACATGAAGAGATTTAGCAGTCTTCAATGTATGAGAAGATGCAAGCATCCGGCCTTGCTGAAATAATCTCTTTCATATGCATCCAGCTATCTGGGGCCAATCCTGCTTTCTTTGTTATTTACATACTTGTTCCTTGTTTACCATAAGAGATGGCAAATCTGATGGCTGCCTCACACATCCCCCCAACTCCTCAGCACTTACCAAAGAGAAAGAAGCTGATGGCTTCCAAATAGCTGGCTTTATTTCACCTGGGCTCAGAAATCTGCATTTGGAAAAGGCTTATTTACTGGTAGAGCTTAGAGTAGAAAACATTTTATTTTACACAAGGAATGTGCACATTTCTTAAAAAGCTACTTGAATAACATAATAACATATGCTTATATCGATTCAAATAAATTAACTTAAAAAGTATTGCAGTAATAATCTTATTACATAGCTGGTAACTGTAGTTCAAAATACTCCATAAATTAATAAGAAAGTAAAATAGGTTTTCAATTATGTTCAGAATTAAAAAAAAAAAAGGATGGCAGTTTCTTGGGCAGAAGAAATAATATTACTGTATGCCATATGCAACTAAATGGCTTTGTTTCTATTTTATGTCCTTTATGAAAGGGAACAATTTCCATACTGAAAATAGCAAAGAAAAATAGAAACAAATTGAAGCTTGAGTTATGTGAAAAGACAATAAGATAGCATAGTTATTTACATGAATTTGGATCTATAAAACCATAGAGGTTACATTTCAGAACAGAATTGGCAGTAGGAAATGTGGTACTCTTTGAATATTTGTCAAGAGGACAAAATTGTGTAAGAGTTGTTGGGGGAGTGTGTAATTTCCCCAGTTCTATCTCACCACAGCAAAAATTTGAAACAGTGGACCAGTTCAGTTTTATTTGTCAGACCAGTGTTATAGCTCAGTTTTATTTAGCAAGCAAAGAAAATACATGCTCGAGCTGTGAGGGCGGGCCATCCCCAGAGAACTCAATTTTGGCTCCTCTTTTTATTTGTTTTGTTTTTTTATCCTCTCTCTGAGCCTGCCCTATGTAAACTGGCTAGCCAGGAGGCCTGTTTGTTTCACCTGAGGTTCCCACTCCAGTCCTTGGATTTTCTTCTGTTCCATTTTTGTGGGCTTTTCCTTTCTTTGTCCTTCAGCCACCACCATTTTGGACTCCTTTTTCCTATTGTAACTCCCAGTATACTAAAAAGCAGAGACATTACTTTGCCAACAAAGGTCCGTCTAGTCAAGGCTATGGTTTTTCCAGTGGTCATGTATGGATGTGAGAGTTGGACTGTGAAGAAAGCTGATCGCCAAAGAATTGATGCTTTTGAACTGTGGTGCTGGAGAAGACTCTTGAGAGTCCCCTGGACTGCAAGGAGATCCAACCAGTCCATTCTAAAGGAGATCAGTCCTGGGTGTTCATTGGAAGGACTGATGCTAAAGCTGAAACTCCAGTACTTTGGCCACCTCATGCAACGAGTTGACTCACTGGAAAAGACTCTGATGCTGGGAAGGATTGGGGGCAGGAGGAGAAGGGGATGACAGAGAATGAGATGGCTGGATGGCATCACCGAGTCGATGGGCACGAGTTTGAGTGAACTCCGGGAGTTGGTGATGAACAGGGAGGCCTGGTGCGCTGTGATTCACGGGGTCACAAAGAGTCGGACATGACTGAGCGACTGAACTGAACTGAACTGAAACTTGAAAGAATCACAGCAGAGCCCTAGAAAAAAATTGCAAAGTTGATATGATATACCTTTATTTCTTGATCTTTTTCTCATTCCATCCCTTACTGGCTCTCAAAGGAGATTCATTCCATCCAAGTCAAGCATGCAGAGAGTTTAAGTTTTAGGACCTACTCCCTTATTGAAACTGACCTTCTCTGTTTACTCCATGATCAGAGGTCAAGTAACTAACACACAATTAATTCATGCTATTATTAGAGTTCTGCCTTCTGATAACAAATCAATGTTTGGTGTCACTGTTACTATGAGTAACATAGTCATAAGTGAAGTTGCTCAGTCGTGTCCGACTCTTTGCGACCCCATGGACTGTAACCTACCACTCTCCTTCATCCATGGGATTTTCCAGGCAAGAGAATTGGAGTGGGTTGCCATTTCCTTCTCCATAGGATCTTCCCAACCCAGGAATTGAACCCGGGTCTCCCGCATTGTAGGCAGATGCTGTACCATCTGAACCAAAGATAAAACCTGCATGCATCTTTTCATCCTGAAATTACTTTTGTGTAACTGATTCATGGGGTCGCGGAGAGTCGGACACAACTGAGTGACTGAACTGAACTGAACTTATTGGTAATTTCCCTATCCTTTAGAAAAAATTAGGAAGCTTGCTTAATAAAAGGGAAGTAGTTCTTAATAAAATTTTGTATTTCTTATTCTTTTAGGAAATTGAATAGATATGTATGTGTAAGTGAGGAGGAAGCTTTTAACTTTCAAAAGATTTACTATTTAAGCAGTGTCACACAGAAGAGGCACAAGATATCAGGGCTTAACTAGGAAAAGTGTTCTTTCTACTAACTAGTAGCTAAAACTAAAACTTTTTACTGATTAATTAAATATAAATTCTATAGTGTTGATCGGAGGAAGGGAGGTATGTGACTATTGAGGAAGAAGCCAGAAGAAACAGAATAAATATAGATATCCTCAAATTCATTTTTAGGTTTGAATCAGCTGTGACTTGCCCAAGAGATGGAAACATAAAAACCTCTGCACCTTTCAGTATTGGCTTATTTTATATGTCGTTTTATACAGTAAAGATCTCACCTGCCTATAATAAGTCTTCTTGGATACAACAGTATCTAGAACATATTGGGAAGATAAGCCAAACTTCTATTTGCAGATCTCAAACTCCCACTCCCAGTGACATGAAAAGTCTTTGTGGAATTTACGGTTACCCCTTCACTTACCTAAGTCCTAAAAAAGTCCTGTTCTGTATTTTTGCACTAAACATCTTTGCCTCGAACCATTTCAGTGCACAACTAATTGGCCATAATGTTATTTCTCTGTAAAAGGTAAATAACTAGGTTGACAGTTACATTACACTAGAAAAGGTAAAAGACAACTTGCAAATACAAAAGTCTTCAAAAACCCTTAGGTGAGCTAATCCAAGCCAGATTGTTCACATTTTCACAAAATTTATCTGGAAACATGTATTTTTGTTTTTTGGTGGAATAGGAGGAGCTTGATTCTTCTTTTGTCTCCAACTTCTAATATTGTGTGATAAGTTTGGTAAAGAGGGCATTTGAGAATAAGCTATTGAATAGGTTCATTAAAGCTTTTGAGAACTATTGTGAATTGGTAGCTGTCTCTTTTATGTTTGCGATTGCTTGGTAAATGTTTGAATTTGACATGAAGGCTCACTGAAGGATTTGCAAAAACTGACATGTTATTATACTGAGGTTGGAATTATCCAAGGAGAAAACTATGGTAGAGAAAAGATACACATAGAAGGTAGAGACTAATTGTCTCTAGTGAGAGAAGGAAAATAGGTAGAGAGAGCTGACTCACAGTCATGGAGGAGCACTAGAGAAGGTTCCAAAAATATTGGCTATTGGGCACTATAGGCTGCCTTTGTCTAGCCAGCACTGGCTTCTGTTTTTGTATTTCCATGATAGTATTTCTTCTTTATCATTCCACAGGCATTCCATATGTTGCTACATTAGATAATCAAAATATAAATCAGTTCCTATGAACCAAAAGAGTATAAATAATAAATGCCATTACATTTCTCCTAAAAAAGACTTTATTTTGATGTGAATAGGCTCCAATCAGTAGCACTGATATACTGTGGTGCAGTGAGTCACAAACCTTGGTCCACAAAAAGTTGTATCAGAATTTCCTGAGGAGGTTTATTATGCATTCTGATTTTTTGGGTTCCATCTCCAGAGACTGTATTCAGCATGTCTTAAGATAAGTCTGGGAATATACAATTAAAAAATGCTTCCCAGGTGACTTTGAAGTACTATTAACTTTAGGAAAAAAAATATGAAAGTTAGATTTAGAAGGTGAAACAAGTCTAGATAATTCTAGACCAATTCTATTGTATTTTCAAGTTAGATTTCCTCATCTTTGACATAGACAACAATATTCTCTATCAGGTTGTGAGGATCCCTGAAATAATATACAGAAAAAAGGCAATTTTGGAATAGCAAATAAATTACTAACTACTAAAATTCCTTTTCTTTTTTTTTTTTAAAGATTTTATGAAATCTTAGAATGCTTGCAATGACACAGCTTCTTGCACTGACACAGTGGACATGGGTTTGGGTGGACTTTGGGAGTTGGTGATAGACAGGGAGGCCTGGCATGCTGTGGTTCATGGAGTTGCAAAGAGTCAGACATGACTGAGCAACTGAAGTGAACTAAAAATTCTTTTTTTTTTTTCACAGATTTTATGAAATCTTAGAATGTTTGCAATGACACAGCCTCTTTCTAAAACATTCCCAGCCTGAAACCCATTCCAAGGAATTCCAAGCCCATACCATCATCACAAAAGATTTCCATGTCAACAGGCCCCATGCCAAGAGATTCCCATGGTGGATTTTTTCAAGGCATTAGTACCAATTTGGTTACTCATGTATAAATATTATTAATAAGAGTCTCCTCTTTTGATCGTAAATTTTCATTTCACATTTTATGTGTTTTGTTTTGTTTGGGTGAGCTTCTTTTTTTCCCCCTAAATAATATAAACATTGTTTTCAACTCTATAGTTCTCTTTGTTAATGGAGATACAGGTTAATTATAGAAAAGTGGTTAAAAAACAAAGTTACAGCCATAAAATAAAATATTATTAAGCTGTTAAAATATGCAAAATTTCACACATATAATATAAATCAAAGTAGCATAGAACATAAAGTATGCATATAGCAGATTCCTCATAATATAATAAATTATGCTGTGCTGTGCTAAGTTGCTTCCGTTCCGTCGCTCAGTCGTGTCTGACTCTTTGCGACCCCTTGGACTGTAGCCTACCAGGCTTCTCCATCCATGGGATTCTCCAGGCAAGAATACTGGAGTGGGGTTACTGTTTCCTTCTCCAGGGGATCTTCCCGACCCAGGGATTGAACCCAGGTCTCCCACATTGGAGGCAGACGCTTTAACCTCTGAGCCACCAGGTTGCTTCAGTTGTGTCCAATTCTTTGTGACCCTATGGACTGTAGCCTACCAGGCTCCTCTGTCCATGGGCTTCTCCAGGAAAGAATACTGGAGTGGGTTGCCTTGCCCTCCTCCAGGGGATCTTCCCTACCCAGGGGTCGCACCCATGTCTCTTACATCTCCTGCACTGGTAGGAGGGTTCTTTACCACTAGCACCACCTACACATATATACTTATATATGTCTGTATATTTCAAAGTCCCAAAGAATGTATATGAAGATTTTACCTGTGATTGTATCAGGTTCACTTCTAATATTTCTGTATTTTCCCAAATGTTTTGTTTTTCTTGACCATGACACATGACTTGTAGGATCTTAGCTCCCTGACCAGGGATCAGACTTGGACCCTCAGCAGTGAATGCATGGAGTCCTAATCACTGGACTGACAGGAAATTCCTCTGTATTTTCCATATTTTTATATTGTGTATTATTTTACAATTTAATAAACAATTACTAAAATTATTTTTTAAATTAAAAAAATAGATGAGCATAGTAGAGGATGTAAATGGCTTACTGATATTAGATGTCATTATGGAAATATATGCCACAATTCCCCGGGTAATTTAGACACTAGCATGAGTAAGACTTTCATTTTGGCTTAGGAGAGCAGGGGGTGTGATGCAAAAGTGTGAAGGTGTGTTTTATAATCTGAAGGGTAGGTTCCAGTTACACAGTTATCCAAAACTCAAGGTGTAAACATAGTTAATAACAGTTTTCCCAGCAAAGACTTTAGTACCACCTGACTATAAAACTGAGACTGCTACAGCAACTTCCTTACCACATAAGAGTCAAATGACACGAAAATATAAGTTGGGGCACCTATGTATAGCTGTCTCAGGCTGTTAGGAAACCAGATATGAGAGGAAATAGAAAACAAATAACTTGACCAAATAATAGAATACTTCAGACATTTATGAAAAAGTTTTAAAATTGTCTTTCTAGGACATAATGAAGAAAGGTCATAGGATGTCATAAGTCATATGTTGAGTGTCATTTCTTATCACAACTTTCAGAACCTAAAGATGCCTATAAAGAATAATGGAAAGAAAACTAAACAGAATGAACTGACTTTAGTGACAGAAGAACCAGGTTTGAGTTCCAGTTATGGTACTGGAGTGTAGTTGAGTGGACTTAGGCATATATAATAACTTCTCCAAATCTTAGTTTCTCAACTGTAAAATTGAGATTATTCTACTGCCTACTTTACAAAATGTTCTGAGAATGAAATAAGCAATTGTGTGTGGAAATATTTTGTAAAGTAAAAAAAGACTTCACAATTACACATGAATATACCCACACACATATCTAGTTTTTTTTCCCTTACCCTGGAAACTTTTAGCCCATTTAAATTACAATTCATTTACAATTAAAATGACTACCTAGACTTTTTTGTTTGTTTAAAAGTCAATGAGGATGTCACAGATCGAACAGATATTCTGAGATATAAGATATTACAAAAAATATTTTCTTCCCCAAAGCAACAGAATTTAAGACTTTAAAAGAGGAGAATCTATTCAAATCTAGCAATAGATTTCAAAGCTTTTACCTTAGATCTTCAAGTCATTTGCAACAGCCATACCTCAGACAAGATTCCCAGTTGGAGGGAAATTAAAGCATCAGTTGAATGATATCGTGCTAGAACTTCATTGTCAACAACCTCTCTCACATCCAATTTGGGCATAACTTTCACACTTCAAGGGATTAAAAAAACATTTATTTAACTTGTAAAAAATGTTTCTTCAATTGCATTGTGTATCTAAATGCCAGCTCTATTTGACCTTATCATTTACCAACCTGAGCTAGTAACTAAATTCAAAAATATATCTAGCAAAATAAGACTTTAATCTGTATCTCTAGCAAAATAAGACATTTACCTGTGTATCTAAGTACATTGCCTGACATACATACACTTTCAACATATAATTTGCATTTTTAAATAATTATACTAAATTATTATTATTATAATTAGTATAATTATTATAAATTATACTTTTTGGAAAATAGCTATGTGCAATCAAATAGCCAAATTATTATATTGTTCCAAGTCTTAGACTAAATCAATGTGATGTTGATTATCTAAACCAGAAGACATGTAACAGAATTACTTTGGTCCGTGAAATGAAATCTTAGTATTTTTTTTTAATATCTAACACAACTGGTACTCCAATGCAAGTAAATACTATTTATTTATATGTTACTGTCATAATATTTTTTAAGTACACAGGTCCTAGAAAAAGAAACATCCATCCAACATTAAAATCAGTGCTTTCAGTGGAGAGAGAGAACACACGAAGCACATAAGTAAACAAAAATAAAACACAAGTCCATTGAATCCATGATAAGGAAGTACAATTTTACATTGATCCTCATCTTCATTGACTCCTTCTGAGGCAGAGAAGTCTCCTGATTGGTTGCTGGAACTTAGAATTACTCCAGATCATTATAACCGAATGGCCAGAGGGATATGCTGCCATAATATCCTTTACCACAAAGAAGCAATGACTTCCATAAGGAATACTGAATGTCATATTTGCCATGAAGGCACCAAAGTAAGAAATAAAGAAGCAAAAGAATGTTATCACTGTTCTTAATGCATTAATATGGGCTTCAGTCCTGGTGTCTCTAAAACCAAGAGGTCCATTTTGCATCCGATGAGTGTGCTTGTAGAGAGAAATGAATAATATAACAGTGCATATTACAAATATGGTCAGAGGAAATATTAATGCCAAGTTGACGAGAAGAACTTCATTCATTTGCTTTGTCTTGAGTTTAGTCCTCTTAGCTGTGTCATTCCCGAGGACATCAATATCCACAATTTTAGGGTAATCCACCTTCACACACAGAGCTGCAATGTTCACAGAGGTCAGCAGGCTTCCCAGAAGCAGCCAAGGCATTAACTTTGAGATCCTGACTTTCAGCCAAAGAAAAGAGGACTGGGTGAAGCCTGTTACCTTGAGGCAGTAAAATAAAGAGAGACAGGTGGCAAACCAGAGACTGACAGAGCTGAAAAACATCCAAGAAAACAGCATTGGTGTACCATAAATTTTTGTGCTATAAAAGAGTGGAAAGAACACTGAGAAAAACCCTTGTACCATTAACACCGTCTGTAGACCAAATCTAGACATCCCTATACATACGAACAGGAGTTGCATTGGTGTTAGCTTTCTGCTTTTGACCAATTCATTACAGTTGATGATTATAAGAAATCCATTTATTGTAACCCCTGTGATAAATTCTGCTGACATGATGATAACATGAGGAAGAACTGACAAAGAGATCATGTTTCCTACCACAAATCTTAGCTCTTCCTTGTGGACAGTGTTCCACATCTCCTCCAGATGATCTTGCAGATAGAAGCAGACAGCATTGAGAAATGTGACCCTCTGCCAACTCCTGGGTCATAAGTAGAGTGGATCTAGAGTCTACACTAGACTTCTTCCTTAAGGAAGAGAATCAGAGGGAGTACTTTTTAAATCTAATGCCCTTCATTCAAAATGGTGGGAATGCAAATCCAAAGATTTGAATGATGGTAAAGTATTCCAATTACATACTAGCAAAAACAGTCATGTCGACATTATTCAGTTCTCACAACTACTCAGTTATATAAAAATATCTGATTATAAATGTTTTATTTAGGTTACTACTGTTTTCTTTTCATTTTTTCCAAATGCTGCATTCTTGGGACAGACAACAATTTCTTATTATTGGCACAAGTATCCACTCTTACATGTGGCTCTTTCTTCAGTACACTTTTTCCCTGTTAATACTTGTTATAAGACACTTTAAATGAATTCTTGATTACCCTCCCCACCCAACCCTAGTCCTCCAAAAGGCATTAATTTTTTCTCCAGAATTGAACATTATTTCCCGGGACTTAACTTTATATAAGAATCCTTCATTACCCTAAATGATTTCTCATATTTTCAGTCAACCCCCTGTGATAAAAGTAGTGTGTAATTTATTCACATGCTCATGTGCTCATGCAGAAGATCATCATTTCAAAAGATAGATGGTACAGAAACTTAAAGCCAACAGCAGAGAGTGTAATTGCATACATGTTAAAATGATTTTTATCCCTTTTTACAAAGAGATGTCATACAACCTTGTTGAACTTTAGTTACAGCACATGTAAAATGTAAATAAATCATCACTGGGCTGTGTTTTTGCTTCTGTCAGGTCCATACTATTTCTGTCCTTTATTGTGCCCATGTTTGAAGGAAATGTTCCCTTGGTATCTCTAATTTTCTTGAAGAGATCTCTAGTCTTTCCCAGTCTATTGCTTTCCTCTATTTCTTTGCATTGATCGTTCAGGAAGGCTTTCTTATGTCTCCTTGCTATTCTTTGGAACTCTACATTCAGCTGGGTCTATCTTTTCTTCTCTCCTTTGCCTTTAGCTTCTCTTCTTTTCTCAGCTATTTGTAAGGCCTCCTCAGACAACCATTTTGCCTTTTTGCATTTCTTTTTCTTGGGGATGGTCTTGATCACTGCCTCCTGTACAATATCATAAACCTTTGTTCATAGTTCTTCAGTTAGAACTGGAACATGGACATGGAACAGTTAAACATGGAACAACAGACTGGTTCCAAATTGGGAAAGGAGTATGTTAAGGCTGTCTATTGTCACCCTGCTTATTTAACGTATATGCAGAGTACATCATGTGAAATGCCGGGCTGGATGAAGCACAAGCTGGAATCAAGATTGCCGGGAAAATATCAGTAACCTCAGATATGCAGATGACACCACCCTTATGGCAGAAAGCTAAGAGGAACTAAAGGGTCTCTTGAAGAAAGTGAAAGAGGAGAGTGAAAACACTGGCTTAAAACTCAACATTCAAAAAATGAAGATCATGGCATCCAGTCCAATCATTTCATGGCAAATAGGGAAACAATGTAAACAGGAACAGACTTTATTTTCTTGGGCTCCAAAATCACTGCAGATGGTGACTACAACCATGAAATTAAAAGATGTTTGCTTCTTGGAAAAAAAGCTATGACCAACCTAGATAGTATATTAAAAAGCAGAGACATTACTTTGCCAACAAAAGTTCATTTAGTTAAAGCTGTGGTCTTTCCAGTAGTCATATATGAATGTGAAAGTTGGACCATAAAGAAAGCTGAGCACCAAAGAATTGATGCTTTTGAACTGTGGTGTTGGAGAAGACTTTTGAGAGTCCCTTGGACTGCAAGGAGATCCAACCAGTCCATCCTAAAGGAAATCAGTCCTGAATATTCATTGGAAGGACTCATGGTGAAGCCCACCTGATGCGAGGAGCCAACTCAATGGAAAAGACCCTGATGCTGGGAAAGATTGAAAGCAGGAGAAGAGGACAACAGAGGATGAGATGGTTGGATGGCATCACTGGCTTGATGGACACTGGCTTGAGCAAGCTCTGGGAGCTGGTAATGGACAGGGAAGCCTGGCATGCTGCAGTTCATGGGGTCGCAGAGAGTCAGACAAGACTGAGAGACCAAACAACTGACCTGTGCTGTGCTTATTCATGTCTGACTCTCTGTGACCCCATGGACTATAGCCCTCCAGGCTCCTCTGTCCAGGTGGATTCTCCAGGCAAGATACTGGAGTGGGTTGCCATGCCCTCCTCAGGGGATTTTCCCAATTCAGAGACCTAATCCAGGTCTCCTGCATTGCAGGTGAATTCTTTACTGTCTGAGCTACTGCTGCTGCTGCTGCTGCTAAGTCGCTTCAGTCGTGTCCGACTCTGTGCGACCCCATAGACGGAAGCCCACCAAGCTCCCCTGTCCCTGGGATTCTCCAGGCAAGAACACTGGAGTGGGTTGCCATTTCCTTCTCCAATGTGTGAAAGTGAAAAGTGAAAGTGAAGTCGCTCAGTCGTGTCCGACCCTTAGGGACCCCACGGACTGCAGCCTACCAGGCTCCCCCATCCCTGGGATTTTCCAGGCAAGAGTACTGGAGTGGCTTGCCATTGCCTTCTCCAGGTCTGAGCTACTCAGTTCAGTTCAGTTCAGTCGCTCAGTCGTGTCCGACTCTTTGTAACCCCATGAATCACAGCACGCCATGCCTCCCTGTCCATCACCAACTCCCAGAGTTCACTCAAACTCACGTCCATCGAGTTGGTGATGCCATCCAGCCATCTCACTCTCTGTCATCCCCGTCTCCTCCCGCCCCCAATCCCTCCCAGCATCAGAGTCTTTTCCAGTGAGTCAACTCATCGCATGAGGTGGCCAAAGTATTGGAGCTTCAGTCTCAGCATCAGTCCATGAACACCCAGGACTGATCTCCTCTACAATGGACTGGTTGGATCTCCTTGCAGTCCAAGGGACTCTCAAGAGTCTTCTCCAGCACCACAGGTCAAAAGCATCAATTCTTCGGCGATCAGCTTTCTTCACAGTCCAACACTCACATCCATACATGACCACGGGAAAAACCATAGCCTTGACTAGACGGACCTTGGTTGGCAAAGTAATGTCTCTGCTTTTTAATATACTATCTAGGTTGGTCATAACTTTCCTTCCAAGGAGTAAACGTCTTTGAATTTCCTGGCTGCAATCAGCATCTGCAGTGATTTTGGAGACCCAAAAAATAAAGTCTGACAATGTTTCCACTGTTTCCCCATCTATTTTCCATGAAGTGATGGGACCAGATGCCATGATCTTTGTTTTCTGAATGTTGAGCTTCAAGCCAAACTTTTCACTCTCTTTCACTTTCATCAAGAGGCTTTTTAGTTCCTCTTCACTTTTTTCTATAAGAGTACAGAAAATAAAAAAGCATAGTACTGGATTTGCCACCCACTGTACCCATCATTCATGGTTTTACTAGCCCATAAATGCACCTTCAGAGCCACCTGTGTGACATTCCCCGGACACCTTCAGGTGACCTCCCCACACATCTTATATACACCACAGATATCCAAAATGTAGTAAGATGTATCCCATCTCTCTCTCTTCTAAAAGCCTGGTTTTGTGACCCATACATCCATTTCCCTTTAGTGTCTGAATTTGTAACCTTTCTTGTCTATACACCATGACTGTCCAGTGAATAGTATTTACCTTGCCTGGTGATGGCGCAGTGGTAAAGAGTCCACCTGCTAATTCAGGAGATGTAAGTTTGATCCCTGGGTCAGGAAGATCCCCTGGGATAGGAAATAGCAACCCACCAGTATTCTTGCCTGGGAAAACCCATGGACAGAGGAGCCTGGTGGGCCTATAATCCCTGGGGTCATATAGAGTCAGATATGATGGAGCATGTATGCACACATGACCTCTAGGGTCTATTCCCAGTTCTAGGTACAGGTGAAGAAGCTTCTTCTCAATTCCAGACTCTAGACCAGAATCACTATTCTGGGATGAAGAAGAAGAAACAGGGTTTGTACATTTCATAACTTGATGTCCTAAGTCACCTGAGACTGAGTTACAACTATTGAGTGACTGCATTTAAAAGTTTCTGATAACTGAGTTTTTAAATAGTATAGAAGGCTAAGGAATCTGGTCTTAGTCAAAATAAAAAGTCAAGTAATCGTAGCCTTCCATTAACAAAACCTTTTCTTAATTAATATTTTGCTATGATTGTATTTCACTGAATGAACTTGTTGAATTAAGTGATGTACAATAATTTGGCATGTACCTAATCAGTCAGATGATACTTATACGACAACTTAACTAAGTAATGTTAACTAAAAATGTGACTTTTGGGGTAATTTTTTTTTATTATAATAGATGTTCATTGTTCTTTGAGGATATTGTTGCAAGACATTATGGAAATGGTATATGAACAGGCCAAATGAATTCTATTCTAGTGCAGCAATGGGGATCTTTTATATTTCAGATATCTTCACAACAATAACTGGCATTTGGGGAGACAACAATCAAACTATCTTCTTCAGTCCCTGTTATCCCTTTTCTGTGGTTATTTCTCTCAATTTCCACAGTAAACTAGGGTAGTAAAATATGGGCCAATATATGGAAACTCTTGTTAGTCAAAATAATTAACAAAATTGATTTTAATTAAGGTTAATTTCTTATAATTATGATTAAATAAAATTGTAATCATTATAAAGAGAACTTCTTTTTTAAAAAATTGCATATTTATAACAGCTACCTCAGAATGCACATCTGCCACAGAGACATAAAATCTTAAGATAATATAAAATCACAAAGAACATTTTATGGGTAGGATTTTTGAAACACACAATAGGTAAAGATATAATTTATAACCTGGAATCTATTCTTACTGAGTGTCCAACTGCTTTAAAATTTTTTTCTGAGTTAGTTTTAAACAGCCTAGTTTTTGTCAAATTTTCACAGGTATCTGGCAGTCTGATTTGTGGATTATATGAATTTTTTAAAGAATTTATTTCAAGTCCTGGATTACAGCTCTAATTTGCCTCTCTAAATACTTCATTACTTAATTGAATACAAAGCTTGGATATTCCAAGAACTATTCTAAAAGTGTAATTGGCATTCAACTACCCTTTCGCTGGCTTGTATTTGCATTCGTGATTTTCCTGTCATATGTGAATTGTTTTGCATGTGCCCTTATTGAACCCTGTTTTGGAAGGAGAATTTTAGAGAAGAGTTTTCTTAGATCTGGGAAAAGTCCACAGGGAATGAGACAGTGTTGAAATTAGTAATGTATAGGCTTGTTTATAATAATTTTCAAATTAAACAATCTTTGAAAGTTTTACTAAAAAAAATAGATTTCTTTGAAAAGAGAAATAATAGTATCTACCAAGAGATTGGATACTTATGATTCATTAGGAAAATTTCAGAATTTTCAAATTAAACAATCTTTGAAAGTTTTACTAAAAAATAGATTTCTTTGAAAAGAGAAATAACAGTATCTACCAAGAGATTGGATATTTATGATTCATTAGGAGAACTTCAGTTTAGTCACCTTCCAGTAAATATATATGCTTCTAAATGCTCACATGAACCTTGCAAACTAGTGTACTTTCAGTGAAACTTTTTGTTTGTTTGCTTGCTTTGCTTTTGCTTTGAACAACATGGTAAGAGTCACTTGATTCTAAGATGCTGTTCATAAATAGCTTCTAAAATTAGGATAAACTTTAAATACTGTAATTACCACCAGGTGTGTCCCATGCACAGAGATCAGTTTATTTGGTTCTCATTGGCTATAACTGTACAGATGGCTGAATTTCCATAGCAAGCACAATGACGCCTTGTTCTCTCATTAGCAGCATTTAGGCACGGTTTCCTTGCTGAGACCAAACTCGACTCACTAGAGAAGCAATATTTTAGGGTCTATGAAATAGGTCTTCATGTCTTTCAATGTTCAATGTAGTTTCTATTTTATGTTGGATTGATTTTACTAATCTAATGGGTTGTCTATGTGGATTTTTATTTTGAAGACAAATTTTTAAATTTAGTTTCTGAATTCCTGCCCCAAGTTTCCAGAATAATATTAAGTATCAGGTAGTGAAGAAGAATCCAAATTGGGTGAGCATCAGTCTAATAACCCAAGCTGCCAAAAATTTCTCCATATGTGATATATTGCACTCAGGAGGTTAGTCTCTGAAAAAAACAGACTTCAAATTTAAATACTAGAAATAAAGGAAATTTGCTAATTATATTCAGATCTGAAATAATATTTAACTTGCCATAAGATTGACAAACATTTATTTTATTTTAAAAATATATTCTAGGCATTATTCTACATGTGTGCAGGCATGTTCAGTCATGTTCGACTCTGTGACCCTTTGGACTGTAGCCTACCAGCCTCCACTGTCCATAGGAATTTTCAGGCAAGAAGACTGGAGTGGATTGCCATTTCACCTCCAGGGATTTTCCTGACCTGGGGATCGAACCCACATCTTTTGTATCTCCTGCTTTGCAGGTATATTCTTTACCTGCTGAGCCACTGGGGAATATTTCTGTTCAGTTCAGTTCAGTACAGTCGCTCAGACATGTCCAACTCTTTGTGACCCCATGAATCACAGCACGCCAGGCCTCCCTGTCCATAATCAACTCCCGGAGTTCACTCAAACTCATGTCCATTGAGTTGGTGATGCCATGCAGCCATCTCATTCTCTGTCGTCCCCTTCTTCTCCCGCCCCAAACCTCCCAGCATCATAGTCTTTTCCAGTGAGTCAACTCATCACATGAGGTGGCCAAAGTATTGGAGTTTTAGCTTTAGCATCAGTCCTTCCAATGAACACCCAGGATTGATCTCCTTCAGAATGGACTGGTTGGATCTCCTTGCAGTCCAAGGGACTCTCAAGAGTCTTCTCCAACACCACAGTTCAAAAGCATCAATTCTTCGGTGATCAGCTTTCTTCACAGTCCAACTCTCACATCCATACATGACCATGGGAAAAACCATAGCCTTGACTAGACGGACCTTGGTTGGCAAAGTAATGTCTCTGCTTTTTAATATACTATCAAGGTTGGTCATAACTTTCCTTCCAAGGAGCAAGTGTTTTTTAATTTCCTGGCTGCAATCAGCATCTGCAGTGATTTTGGAGCCCAAAAAAATAAAGTCTGACAGTGTTTCCACTGTTTCCCCATCTATTTCCCATGATGTGATGGGACCAGATGCCATGATCTTTGTTTTCTGAATGTTGAGCTTCAAGCCAACCTTTTCACTCTCCTCTTTCACTTTCATCAAGAGGCTTTTGAGTTCCTCTTCAATTTCTGTCATAAGGGTGCTGTCTCCTGCATATCTGAGGGTATTGATATTTCTCCCAGCAATCTTGATTCCAGCTTGTGCTTCTTCCAGCCCAGCGTTCCTCATGATGTACTCTGCATAGAAGTTAAATAAGCAGGGTAACAATATACAACCTTGACACACTCCTTTTCCTATTTGGAACCAGTCTGATGTTCCATGTCCAGTTCTAACTGTTGCTTCCTGACCTGCATACAGGTTTCTCAAGAGGCAGGTCAGGTGGTCTGGGATTCCCATCTCTTTCAGAATGTTCCACAGTTTATTGTGATCCACACAAAGGCTTTGTCATAGTCAATGAAGCAGAAATAGATGTTTTTCTGGAATTCTCTTGCTTTCTCCATGATCCAGCAGATGTTGGCAATTTGATCTCTGGTTCCTCTGCCTTTTCTAAAACCTGCTTGAATATCTGGAAGTTCACGATTCACATATTGCTGAAGCCTGGCTTGGAGAATTTTGAGCATGACTTTACTAGCGTGTGAGATGAGTGCAACTGCATGGTAGTTTGAGCATTCTTTGGCATTGCCTTTCTTTGGGATTGGAATGAAGACTGACCTTTTCCAGTCCTGTGGCCACTGCTGAGTTTTCCAAATTTGCTGGCATATTGAGTGCAGCATTTTCCCAGCATCATCTTTCAGGATTTGAAATAGCTCAATTGGAATTCCATCACCTTCACTAGCTTTGTTCGTAGTGATGCTTTCTAAAGCCCACTTGACTTCACATTCCAAGAGGTCTGGCTCCAGGTGAGTGATCACGCCATCATGATTATCTGGGTTGTGAAGATCTTTTTTGTACAGTCCTTCTGTGTATTCTTGCCACCTCTTCTTAATATCTTCTGCTTCTGTTAGGTCCATACCATTTCTGTCCTTTTTCGAGCCCATCTTTGCATGAAATGTTCCCTTGGAATCTCTAATTTTCTTGAAAAGATCTCTTGTTTTCCCTATTCTGTTGTTTTCCTCTATTTCTTTGCACTGATCGCTGAGGAAGGCTTTCTTATCTCTCCTTGCTATTCTTTGGAACTCTGCATTCAGATGCTTATATCTTTCCTTTTCTCCTTTGCTTTTCGCTTCTCTTCTTTTCATAGCTATTTGTAAGGCCTCCTCAGACAGCCATTTTGCTTTTTTCTTACTGAGAAACTATGGAATTGTTTGATGAACACAGTGAAGTCTCCGTTTTGAAACTTCTGCTGCTGCTACTAAGTCACTTCAGTCGTGTCCGACTCTGTGTGACCCCATAGACGGAAGCCCACCAGGCTCCCCCGTCCCTGGGATTATCCTGGCAAGAACACTGGAGTGGGTTGCCATTTCCTTCTCCAATGCATGAAAGTGAAAAGTGAAAGTGAAGTTGCTCAGTCGTTTCCGACCCTTAGCGACCCCTCGGACTGCAGCCTACTAGTCTCCTCCATCCAGAATGTAAATAAGGATTTGAATATAGGTGGTCGGCTTATGTCCAGAGCCTATATTATTGACCAAAATACGACATCATATTCAGATTGGAATACTTTGCTTGACCAAAATCATCAGAAAATATATGTTAAATCACCTGGAGAATCACAGTTTAACAGCCATAGTCCTTTCCTTCCTATGGAAAGGACTTAATAAAATCCATCTGTTTAAGATCACACCAGTGGAGTGATAAAGTCACAGAAACCCTGGACTATTAACGTATCTGACTGCATCTGGATGTCATGGGACTAAGGCAGTGAACAACAAATACAATCTAGTAGTAAGCACTCAATAAATATCATTACTGAATTTTTCTATGGAAGATGAGACACGACTCAGTTCTGGAATGGTAGACAATTACTTAGGATTCAGAAAAGCCTTATTGGAAGAAGAAAGGAATCAGATACCATCACAAAAATCCACATTTTATAGAGAAGGATATTTTGGAATCCTAAAAATGAAGTGACTTATTCAAGGTTCAAATGAGTAAAAACTGACAGAACTAGTGTAGGCAATTTCAATTTTCTGAGCTTACCTTTTCTCAAAGGCAAAACGAGTGTATGGGGTAAAAATGAATTATCTACAATTTTGATTTTTGTCAACATTTTCTGCCCAAAGTTGGAAGGTTTCTTGCAGAACCCTGAGTTAATTGAGCTTCCTCTTCATGAGCAATGTCCCATGTAGGACAGATAGAGAATAGGATTTAATGATTCACTGATTAATATACTGGATTAATATTCAGTTTTTGAGCTAACTCTCCTCAACTTACCCTACGCTAGCCTAGTCATAAAGTTTATTGTAATTCTACTTTGATGGTCTTTCTATGTGCAAATTATAATTTGTATCTCAGAGAATCAGTGAATGAGGAGGTAGAGAAGAGCTCAGTTTCTCAAAGAGACTGTGTAGTCAAGGATTTCTCTATCTCCTTATCACATGACTAAAATTCAGCTTTCACTGTGCCATGAGACAGTTTAAACCAACAGGAAATTAATCATGTGATACTTTTGAAAATTGCATAAAGATGTAAAATGTAAATAATTGCTATGAACTGGTTGAATATGATGTATATATATCTAAGAAATAGGACAGAGGTAAATTTGGGAAAGGGACATTTAAATTTTTTCATTGGAACTGAGTAAATGTTAAACAACATAATAGAAGCAGACCAAAGAAGAAAGGCTTAGTGCAAAAGTCAGAGAGAAGTAATTAGAAAGATGTACTGTTAAAAGTAAGACACGAGCATTCTATCATATCTCCATCCTGTAATGGACTGTAGCCCACCTTCAGATGTACAACATTCCTTAGTAACACACACGTAACCAGGAAAAGTAGCCTACAGCAGAAAACATGGTAATAAAAATAAGTGTACTCTCCCAAGTTGAGATGTTATAATTTATGAGAGAGTAAGAGGTATATAAATTAAATAATACATTTTCTACCAAAATATTGAGTGCAAAAAGCTCATTTAATTTTTAAATTTTTCTGATAATTCTAAAAGTTAGAATTACCTCTTTTGAAAATAGAGATAGGAAACAACATCTTGAGACATTAGATAACTTACCTAAATTTAACCGGACATTCTATGATCAAGGTAGAAACATATTTTCATTTCCATATAAACAAATGGATACATTCCAGGCACATTAAGTCACATTTTCTACATTGTTGAGAGATTTCATATTCTGAAATACAAAAAGAATCCAACTGCAAATCATAGTTCAGAACACATACAATAAAAAATAAAAATAAATCATTCAAAGTTGGTATTATTTAGCCCAATTTGAAGACTAGATTGTTTCAATAAATTTAAATAAACATAAAGTGTTTAGACATTTTGACAGTGATCTGTGCTTTCTCTGAGTGTTTTTTAATATTCATTTTTCCAATATCTATTTCATATATGAAGTGATCCTATTCCAACATGAGATCCTGCTATACCTTTATATTTCTGGAGGTGCTCTGGACTCAAAAAGAAAAGCAATAACAATTTGTTGGAGAATGACATATTTGTTACTATTTTCCTGATCTTCTCAAAGATAAATTCTTAAAAGGAAGGATTTGTAGAGAAACAAATCATTAATCAGTTAAAACTCCAACACCATCATTTATCTTCTTCAGCTTCAGTATGTTAGTTTGGGCTGTCCATGATCCAAGATCAATTTCTGTTCTTTGGGTGTTTTTTTTTGTCCTTTGTTTAAGAGATATATCAAAAGCTTAATCAAACAGTATTTTTCCTTGTCTGAGATACAGCTGATGTTACCAGGAGACAACATTTGTAGAAAATAAGAAGCTCTGTGTTCAGTTTTGGTGATAGTGACATTTCAGAGCTCTTGATGACTTGAAGTGGTAATATATGAGCCTTTCAGAAGGTCACATGAAGTAAGTAGTCCATCTACAGTGGATAAAAAAGGTAGCACAGACCTTCCTTGATTTACATATGGATGTAATCATGTGGGCCTTTTGTGCCAACTAAAAGAAAAAAATATATTATGTATTAAACAGTATGTGTAAATTGAGCTTTACCCGAATAGGTATCCACATATAAAAATGTCAACACTTCTAGGAGACATTCTTTCTTCTGAATCTGAAATATCAAGCTAGTATACTTATGAATGGGCTTCCATGGTGGCTCAGTGGTAAAAAAAAAAAAAAACAAAACCCACCTGCCAATGCAGGAGATGTGGATTTGGCCCATGGATGGGGAAGATCCCCTGGAGAGGGAAATGGCAACCCACTCCAGTTATTCTTGCCCGGGAAATCCCATGCACAGAGAAGCCTGGGGGGTTACAGTCTGTGGAGTCGCGAAAGAGTCAGATATAACTTAGTGACTAAACAGCAACAACAAATATTTAAGACTGTGACATCCAAAAACTAGTGCATATAAGAGAAATGTTTCCTCTTCTAAGATTAGATGCATAGTATATTTGTGTATATGTGTATAGCAATATGTACTTATAATATTTAGGTCATTCTGCTGATTCTGTCCCTTGGAAATAAAAGATTCTAGAAACAAGTTAACCAGTTGATTCTAAATTTTGAAGACTGGATTTTGGAATTGAATTTTTCATTTGGGCTAGATGTGTGTTGCTTCTTTCAAACGTGTATGTTCTGATTCTCTAACATTTGATGATCACTCGTAACAGGTAGAAGAAAGGAGGGGGAATTCTTGAGAGACTTTTCTTCATGTATTTATGTCAGAGCAGTTCTGTCTCTAAATAAGGAAGAGTATATGTTCATTCACTGTAAACCTTACAAATTCACATACCAATGACTATTTCGTATCAAAATCAGTCAAATGTTAGCAGTAGCCAATCAAATAAGTATGACTAATTATAAAGTGAGCCTATTTTTCCTTGGAAGTTTAAGAATAGATGTTAGAAAGGTAACTCAATATAACCACGGATTCTATTACGTAATTCTTCCATAAAAATGAAAACAGAGTCTATGACTAGTGTCTCTTTTTCTATCATTTTTACTAATTATGTAGTTGTTGGCATCTAAAATTTTATCCCTGTAGTCACACATTTTGGATTAAGATTGACATCACATTTAGCTTGAGAAATAAGCATCGAAACCTGTGATATCCTTTATGCAGATCAACAGGTATCAGTATGTGAACTGATACGAACATGTCCTACCTCTTTCCAGAGTCCAAATCAGATTCCCTTCTACCTTGCTCTGTCTCCCAAGTGATCCCTGACATCAACAAATTATTCATGAAAAAATCTTCTCAGTATTTTGGCATAAATCACGAGAACACTTAAACATTTTTCTAGCCGGCAGTATCCTGAATGAATACTAAAATCTTCAGTAATGGTTGGGCATAGTTCTAAAAATGGAAGCCCTATTATCATTAAATGAAGGGAAGTGAAGTGAAAGTCACTCAGTCGTGTCCCACTCTGCAACCCCATGGTCTATGCAGTCCATGAAATTCTCCAGAACAGAATACTGGAGTGGGAGGCCTTTCCCTTTTGCAGAGGATCTTCCCAACCCAGGGATCGAACCCAGGTGTCTCCCGCATTGCAGGTGGATTCTTTACCAGCTGATCCACCAGGGAAGCCTTGTTATCATTAAATATCTTTTGTCAAATACTATATAGATGAATGATTAATCTAGGCCTAGAATCACAGTTGCACAACTTTCAATACTTTTATGTTGTTTTTCTTTTGAAAAGAATGCAGTTGTTATAAACATTGACTATACATTTATTATAAGAAGGGTTTCACGTGATACATATAGCATTAATTGACAACTCATTGTGTTAGGAGCCCTAACATCTGAGTAGCCAGGATAGGCCTGAGACCTTGCTTAGGCCTAAGTTTTGATTTCCTGGAGAGAGGGTGGAGGCTAAGTCCACAGAAACTCCTCCCTAAGAAGATCCCGCCGGCGCCAAAAATTAAGAAACTCCTCCCTAGAAAAGTCCCGCCGGCGCCAAAAGTCGAGCCAATCAGAGTAAAAAGGGAAATCCCCCAGAAAAACCCCGCGCGCGTATAAACTGGCCAATGAGCTTCCGCGCGTGCATGAACTGGCCAATGAGCTTCTGACAGCCTGATCTTTTGAACAGAAATAGGTGCTTATGTAACCTGAGACTATAAAAACCGCTGTAACCTGGGCTCGGGGCTCTTGTCCCACTCCACTGCGCTGGAGGAGGCATGAGCCCTAGCTCGAGCTAGAAATAAACCCCATTCTTGCTTTTGCATTGCTGCGAGTGTCTTATTCTACCAGTATGGGGGAACCGGACTCAGGGCATAACAATTGATGCCGTAGGTTACTTTTAATCCCATTATATGGGAAAATGATCTTCCAAATCTCCAATAGGTAACTAAAATTTTATAGTACATTCAAACAAAAATTAACCATTCCTAAGTTGTTTCTAATTTTTGATAATATAAGTAATACTAACCAGAACATCTTTGCATTTGATTTCATATCTAATTACCTCCTTAGATGGGGATGTAAGAGTGGACCAAAGTATACAACCATTTTTAAGTTCATGTTATGTATTGCCATATGGTTTCCAGAGAAATTGTATCAGTTTATATCCCATCAGCATAATATGAGAGTTTCTGTTTCCTATACGTCTCCCAGCTTTTTATATAAAAATGTACTTTTTGTACTAAGTTGATAAAATTACATTTGATAAAAATGTACTAATAGAAAATGGCATTTGATTTTTGTTTGCATTTTCATATGAACTTTTTTAGATACATGCATGCCCCACTTAACTTTTCTGTGACTCTATTGCCTTTTTGTTTTAAATTAAGGTAAAACGGAATTTCTTTCATCTTTATGCTTTAAACACTTTCCTAATGAGAAAGGCAAACTTAACTCTATATCTGCAATTAAAGTCATAATATACTTATAACTTCTTGCATCATTTCTAAAAGCATTTCTAATAGGAACACTTTAATTTAGCTATTATGCATTTTACTTTTTAATCTCCCTTGATATATTTTAATACATCATCTGCAAATGGAGCCCAGAGTACATTGGAAATCTCCTGGTAAGAATGAGAGAGATCTTTACGAGTGGTAACATATTCTGTCAAGAGTTTAGGCTTTTCTTGTTTATTTGGGCCACATTTACCTAGATCATTGTAGACTGATGAAGTAAGCACTTGTTTCATCCAATACCCTTAGTCACAATTCACTGTTTGTGAATATGAGAGAGTAGAGATTATTTTTAAAGATGGAATTCATTTTATTTCCTTGTAATGTTGATCCCTTGGGTAAGGGTCCTTCAAATTAGTATTTAGAATTATTTCCTACTTATCTAAAGATTTCATTAAATTCCTATATTAAATCAATAGTTTATCATTGTTAGATGCTAGTCAGTCAGAATAAAGATCAAATGAAAATGTTAGCTGGGGCAGCAAAGTCATCTACATATACGTCACTAGAAACTGAGTGAACTGAACATCTTAGGTAAACCATAAAGCTTATGTCAAAAATCTGTTTTTTTTAAATTTGCAAATGTAGTCTCACTGTTCTATGGACTTTATTAATAAGAACTACTTTCAGGCTGGTCTTTTGAAATATCTCACGTTAAGAACTTACTGAATTAAGCCATCTGAATATTTTCTACTCATTCCAGGCAGTGGACTTATGAATAAGTTACAGAGAAATTATAAAATGCTCTAAGCTATTTCAATTGGTTTTAATCAGTCTTCTCATATAGCAGACTTCAGATAATTTCACAATATTAAAATCATACATCACTCAATGTGATAAAAGGAAAATGGAAATTTTTTTTCCCCAATAAATCTGAATTTTAATAGTATTTTTTCTTGGATGAAGTTCATACATATTTTATGAAGGGCAAAATTACCATTCAAACTTAAACTTTTTTGAAGGACTTACAATGTGGTCAAAACTATTTTTTAAAGCTCTAATCATTTATCTTAAATGAAGTTACTCAGAAAATGAGTGTCTGATGAACACAATCTTTTGAGAAAGATGATATTACTAGCTTATAACAACCTGCTAGACCTGAAGACTACTCTGTTTTTCATATACAAAGGATTTTGTCTACTTGTACTCTCAATTCTGGCTATTCCAATTGAATTTTTAATGAAAATATCAATAAAACACATATTTTTATTTTCTTAAGAATTTAGATATATATGTATTACAACTCTAGATTCTATGTCCAACTATTGGGAAGCCAGAGTTAGCCCCATGAGGGAAGAAAATATAAAAGGTGTCTTATTCACTTAGGAAGAGCAAACAAAGCAGAACAAAAAACAATACGTAATGAAGGCAGTACCTTCTTTAATTAGGAAGTTTAAATGCAACACAGGAAGTATTTTGCTTTTAAAATGAATCCCTAAAAATATTACCATAAAAACTTAACTTCTGCCTATATATACTGGTAGTTTCCAAACTGTCAGTTTTAACAAGTTAAATATCAATGAATAGCAACAATGTGTGGAAAAGAGAATGAAGAGAAAATTAATGACTTTTGGGAAGTAGGCAACAGAGTGATGAAAAGTTAAGTTGAAAATATGAAAGTGGACTATATATGTTTATAGGCTCTTCTTTAGCAAATGATACATACCACGCAGAAACAGAAAGTAGCATTTCTTATTTTTCAATTAGCCTATTATGTTAAGTTTAACAAAATGAGTAAACCAGTTTGGTATCCTTTTTTATTTACTTGGAACAGGAATTACTGTTCTTGTTACACAATAATTTGGAACTGAAAGAAAAATATGTATCCTGAGAGTTTAGTAGTTTTCAGAAATACTAAGTGAAAATTTTTGAATACTTCCTTTAAGTATTTTCTGTGATAGATGATTGGTTTGCACTGAAGGAAGATGGAAATCTATCTTGAGTGAAGTAAATAATAGTTATACATAAAGTTAATATGAAAATTCAGTTGGATATAGACACTCATGATCTCTCAGGGCTCCAAGAATTTTTCTTGCATTATAGTTTTTCACTTTCTTACATTGCAGATGCCAGTGATGTCAATTAGGTATTGAGACCTTTTGTATTCGTAGAACTAACGAACTCTATAAACCACTTTCTTAGAAATTTCACAGAATCTGAGGTTGATGAGTTACATACCCAGATTAAGGTACTTATCCTAAAGGAAAAAAGATATATGTATCGGACGGTTGTAGTAGCTGACGTTAAAAACAACTGGCTCTTAACACATACGGCGTGGAGATAAAGGTTTGGTCATTTACTTATTAGATTCCACTGAGCCACCAGCGGAGCCCTCAAAGCAGCGGTGGGTCAGTTCAAACTTCCTTTGATCAGGAGTGCCTTTACTTATTTTCAAGTTTAACTTTAATTTCAAGTAAGTTTGTAAGACTAATTAATTCAGTTGAATGAGATTTGGTTATAGTATTTTTCCTGGTGTATTGAAAAAAACAATATTTACCTTAAAAAGGCATTAGCAACGACCAAGACTGGCTTGTAGGGAATGCATTGTTGAGTCAATTTGTTCCACAGGAAATCATCTAGACATAATGATGCCCACTACTTGATTATAAAACAGCTTTTTGGTGTCATATAATGTAAATTCAGAATATTTATCATGTTCAACAAGCATTGTGACACAGTGGATTTACTGTGCCCCCAGTTAATTTGGATTCCTGACTGTTTTCTGATTAACTAAACAGATTATTGATCTATTGGGATGAACTGCACTTAAAAATCAGAATACTTCTTGTGTCTTTGTTTATAAGAAATCTCATTTTCATATTTCATGTATATATTTTTGAAAATGTTCTAGTGACAATAATTTTTAGGATATGGATAGAAAGACAAAAATACACATCTTCTTAGATATCTTTGGGTCATAATTCATCACCAAAATACACATATTTTGGTGATTAATTATTGTATTCTTCTTTCATAGCTAGTACAGAATATAATTTTAACTTTTACATTAGTAACTAGGTTATACAATAAAATAATAAAATCTGTGAAGTAATAAAAGAGATTTTTAAATAACGTTTAAAATTCTTTAAATGGCATATTTACAAAGATAACATCATGTACTATGGTTTTAAATTCAATTTGTCTAATCTTTATTTTGTTATCAAGGTAGTCTACATATACAGAATGACACATATTTACATGGTGGAGGAGTTGTAGTTCCTGCTGTGTCTGCTTTGACATTAAATCACCATAGTGTAGGTAAATGCAGGTTTTGTTCTATGTAAATAAGTGAGATGATGGGTCTTTTTACTAATCCATATTTACATGTTTTATCCAGATTTTCACTGTTGACAGTGAATCTTGTTAATAGCCATGGTGTTCTATGGAAATGTATGTTGAAAAGTTAAATACCATGTAAACATAGGGTAACATTATTATAGATGAGTTAAATATTATTATTCTTATTATTTGCCCTTATAATGTAAATATGTTATAATTTAAATCCATTATTAAATTTAGTAATCCAGTAAGCTGAAATACTTAAAAAATATTTGGTATGGGAAGAGATCTCTTTAGTTGCTCAAATGTTCATAAAGTTGTACAGACGGTTAGTGTCACACAGCTCAATGTCTGTGAAGAGTTAACAGCTTTGGGTGAGGGAGAAATTTCAGGACACCAGCTTTTGAAAAAGTAGAACACAACTTCCCAGGCAGAGGTAGATTTACCAAAAGCTAAAGAAACAGGTTTCAGGGCCTCTTATTACCACTGGCTATTTACTTCCAAGGACTTGTAAGGGACCATAGCAATGTGTGTGAACATATTTTTGGGGGTAACTTTTGCAAAAGCAAAATATTTTATCTGAAATTTACTAAGACTGGCCTCCCTTCATTTTGCTTTCTTTGTGAAAGTTAAGAAAGTGAAAGTGTTTTCTTTGTACTTTCCTCATTTTAAGTGGGACTGGAGTGATGCAGCAATTTGTGAGCTATGTCTAAAAACAAGTTGAGTTGGTAAAGCACTGAGATTAAGTTTAATATGGTATAGTTATGTAATTCACCGTCTCTTGCATGAATAGTTACATAAAAGCTAGCTGTCTCTGTGTAGGAATGGCTTTTTACCATACATCATACCAGTTCGGCTGGTGTCATTATCAGGAGTCCAAACTCCTACTGCTTCCTACATGACAGGCCAATAAATAGGATTTGGGGGCAAGGAATAGCAACTTTATTTGGAAAGCCAGCAGCCAAGGAGATGGTGGACTGGTGTCCCAAAGAACCATCTTGTGTGCTGTGCTTAATCGCTCAGTCGTGTCTGACTCTTTGAGACCCCATGGACTTGGCTCAGCAGGCACCTCTGTCCATAAGGATTCTCCAGGCAAGAATACTGGAGTGGGTTTCCATGTGCTACTTCAGGGCATCTTCCCATCCCAGTTAAAATTCAGCCTTCTTTATACTACCAGAGGAGGTGGTGTGGCTGGTTGTTGCAAACTTCTTGGTGCCAGAATCCTTTGTTTTTGCAGCTGTTCATGTAAGTTTGGTTACAATCTTGCTGTAAACCTCCAACAAAACAGTTGTTATTTACTGTTCTACAACTTTCTCTGTGAATGGAAAAGTGTTATGCCTTTAAAGGTCAGAGCCTTAAGAATGGGCTGTCATGCATATTTCAGGTTATAAGCAACATTCTTTTAGAGAGGTGCAGAGCCAACATGACAAAGCACAGGCAACAGAGCACAAGGGTTACAGCTAAAGAAATAGATCCAATATGAAGTCAGATTTCTTCTTCTCTGTTAAATCACGTCACAAGGATATTAGCACCTGAGTCAGGACCTTTATAAACATGTCAAAAAACATCTAACACTAGAAGTATAGAAATGGCCGAAACATTGGTCTAAAAATAAACATACTCAAAAGCTAGTCTGTAAAAATTTGTCCTAGCTTTATAGCCTACAAACAAAGGAAACAGCAACCCTACAACTTTATTTGATAGCACTAGTGGTAAACAGTGAAACTGAAAGAAATTTTTCTAAATTATTATTAATAATAAAACATTTCAATCACCTATGCTAAAGTATCAAATTATCTTCCTATTCTTTTTTAAGTGCTATAATATTGCCTTGTGTGAGGAGGGACTCAAAAACTATCATCCAAAAAATGCAAGAAAATGTATTTTAGAAGTGAGGGAATTATTAATAAAAGTACTGCGATTGTGATTTTTCTCTTTCTAAATATTTCTCAGCTTTATATGCCTAATTTTATATATATATATTTTTTAAATAAAGAGGGCCCAGATTATATAAACTCATAAAACTTGGTTCTGTCCCTTAAGGAATTTACAAAAAGGAAATACAAAAGAAGAATCTTTAGGAAGGAAGAAGTGATCCAACAACCTTTTGTCATGACTTTCTAACCTGATTCCCAATGCTGTCACCACAGTCAGCCTTCAGGGAGACAGATTAATTTCTCTTTAGTCAAATCTCCTTAAATTTCCTTTCTTGACCCACTAAAAGAAAATTTTCATGAAAATTGTTACAGTTAGACATTTTTGCATGGTAGTGTCAGTTCAGTTCAGTCACTCAGTCATGTCTGACTCTTTGCGACCCCATGAATCACAGTACGCCAGGCCTCCCTGTCCATCACCAACTCCTGGAGTTAACCCAGACTCATGTCCATTGAGTTGATGATGCCATGCAACCATCTCATCCTCTGTCGTCCCCTTCACCTCCTGCCCTCAATCTTTCCCATCAGGGTCTTTTCAGATGAGTCAGCTCTTTGCATCAGGTGGCCAAAGTATTGGAGTTTCAGCTCCAACATCAGTTTTTCCAATGAAGATTCAGGACTGATTTCCTTTAGGATGGACTGGTTGGATCTCCTTGCAGTCCAAGGGACTCTCAAGAGTCTTTTTCAACACCACAGTTCAAAAGCATCAATTCTTTGGCACTCAGCTTTCTTTATAGTCCAACTCTCACATCCATACATGACTACTGGAAAAACCATAGCCTTGACTAGATGGATTTTGTTGGCAAAGTAATGTCTCTGGTTTTCAAAAGGCTGTCTAGGTTGGTCATAACTTTCCTTCGAAGGAGTAAGCTTCTTTTAATTTCATGGCTGCAATCAGCATCCGCAGTGATTTTGGAGCCCAGAAAAATAAAGTCAGCCAGTTTCCACTGTTTCCCCATCTATTTGCCATGAAGTGATGGGACCGGATGCCATGATCTTTGTTTTCTGAATGTTGAGATTTAAGCCAACTTTTTCACTCTCCTCTTTCACTTTCATCAGGAGGCTTTTAGTTCTTCACTTTCTGCCATAAGGGTGGTGTCATCTGCATATCTGAGGTTATTGATATTTCTCCCAGCAATCTTGATTCCAGCTTGTGTGTCTTACAGCCCAGCATTTCTCATGGTGTACCCTGCAGTTCAGTTCAGTTCAGTTCAGTCACTCAGTCATGTCCGACTCTTTGCGAACCCATGAATCACAGCATGCCAGGCCTCCCTGTCCATCACCAACTCCCAGAGTTCACTCAAACTCCGGTCCATCGAGTTGGTGATGCCATCCAGCCATCTCATTCTCTGTCGTCCCCGTCTCCTCCCACCCCCAATCCCTTCTAGCATCAGATTCTTTCCCAGTGAGTCAACTCGTCGCATGAGGTGGCCAAAGTATTGCAGTTTCAGCTTTAGCATCAGTCCTTCCAATGAACACCCAGGACTGATCTCCTTTAGAATGGATTGGTTGGATCTCCTTGCAGTTCAAGGGACTCTCAAGAGTCTTCTCCAGCACCACAGTTCAAAAGCATCAATTCTTCCGCAATCAGCTTTCTTCACAGTCCAACTCTCACATCCATACATGACCACGGGAAAAACCACAGCCTTGACTAGGCAGATCTTGGTTGGCAAAGTAATCTCTCTGCTTTTTAATATGCTATCTAAGTTGGTTATAACTTTCCTTCCAAGGAGTAAGCGTCTTTTAATTTCCTGGCTGCAATCAGCATCTACAGTGATTTTGGAGCCCAAAAAAATAAAGTCTGACACTGTTTCCACTGTTTCCCCATCTATTTCCCATGAAGTGATGGGACCAAATGCCACGATCTTTGTTTTCTGAAAGTTGAGCTTCAAGCCAACCTTTTCACTCTCCTCTTTCACTTTCATCAAGAGGCTTTTGAGTTCCTCTTCACTTTCTGCCATAAGGGTGGTGTCATCTGCATATCTGAGGTTATTGATATTTCTCCCGGCAATCTTGATTCCAGTTTCTGCTTCTTCCAGCCCAGCGTTCCTCATGATGTACTCTGCATAGAAGTTAAATAAGCAGGGTGACAATATACAACCTTGACGTACTCCTTTTCCTATTTGGAACCAGTCTGTTGTTCCATGTCCAGTTCTAACTGTTGCTTCCTGACCTGCATACAGGTTTCTCAAGAGGCAGGTCAGGTGATCTGGTATTCCCATCTCTTTCAGAGAGGAGCTACCCCACGCCCAAGGTCAGGGCGGTGGCTGAGAGGAGCTGTCCCACGTCCCAGAGGCGGTGGCTGCACAGGCACAGGAGGGCCGAGAAGAGCTACTCCACATTCAAAGTCAGGAGGGGTGGCCTTGTTGAGATACCCCTCATCCAAGGTAAGGTACAGCGGCTGCACTTTGCTGGAGCAGCTGTGAAGAGATTTTCCATGACCAAGGTAAGAGAAACCCAAATAAAATGGTATGTATTGCAAGGGGGCAGCAGAGGGCAGACACACTGAAATCATAATCACAGAAAACTAGTTGATATGATCATATGGACCACAGCCCTGTCTAACTCAATGTAACTAAGCCATTCTGTGTGCGGCCACCCAAGACGGATGGGTCATGGTGGAGAGGTCTGACAGAATGTGGTCCACTGGAGTAGGGAATGGCAAACCACTTCAGTATACTTGCCTTGAGAACCCCAGGAACAGTATCAAAAGGCAAAATGATAGGGTACAGAATGAGGAATTCCCCAGGTCGGTAGGTGCCCAGTATGCTACTGGAGATCAGTGGAGAAATAACTCCAGAAAGAATGAAGGGATGGAGCCAAAACGAAACAAATACCCAGTTGTGGATGTGACTGATGATAGAAGAAAGGTCCGATGCTATATAGAGCAATATTGCACAGGAACCTGGAATGTTAGGTCCATGAATCAAGGCAAATTTGAAGTGGTCAGACAGGAGATGGCAAGAGTGAACGTTGACATTCTAGGAATCAGCGAACTCAAATGGACTGGAATGGTTGAATTTAACTCAGATGACCATTATATCTACTACTGTGGGCAGGAATCCCTTAGAAGAAATGGAGTAGCCATCATGGTCAACAAAAGAGTCCAAAATGCAGTACTCAGATGCAATCTTAAAAATGACAGAATGATTTCTGTTCATTTCCAAGGCAAACCATTCAATATTACAGTAATCCGAGCCTATGCCCCAACCAGTAACGCTGAAGAAGCCGAAGTTGAACTGTTCTATGAAGACATACAAGACCTCTTAGAACTAACACCCAAAAAAGATGTCCTTTTCATTATAGGGGACTGGAATGCAAAAGTAGGAAGTCAAGAAACACCTGGAGTAACAGGCAAATTTGGCCTTGGAGCACGGAATGAAGCAGGGCAAAGGCTAATAGAGTTTTGCCAAGAGAACGCACTGGTGTACCCTGCATATAAGTTAAATAAGCAGCGTGACAATTTACAGCCTTGACGTACTCCATTTCCTATTTGGAACTAGCCTGTTGTTCCATGGCCAGTTCTAACTGTTGCTTCCTGACCTGCATACAGGTTTCTCAAGAGGCAGGTCAGGTGGTCTGGTATGCCCATCTCTTTCAGAATTTTCCACAGTTTATTGTGATCCACACAAAGGCTTTGGCACAGTCAATAAATCAGAAATAGATGTTTTTTTTGGAACTCTCTTGCTTTTTTGATAATCCAGAGGATGTTGGCAATTTGATCTCTGGTTCCTCTACCTTTTCCAAAACCAGCTTGAACATCTGGAAGTTCATGGTTCCCATATTGCTGAAGCCTGGCTTGGAGAATTTTGAGCATTACTTTACTAATGCTAGTAGTGTCAGGGGAGTGTGTAATTTCCTCGGTTCTGTCTCATCACAACAAAAATTTGAAGCAATGGATGTTAAAGCTCTTGGCACATCACAGCTCTTGGACAGTATTACAGCTCTGTGTTACAGCTCAGTTTTATTGAGAAAATAAAATAAAACACATCCTTGAGGCATGAGGGCATGCTGACCCGAAGGACACGAAGAGAGAGCGACAGAGACAGAGAGCGCGAGAGAGAAAAAGAGAGAGAGCACGCGCGTGGGAGAGAGACCCCAGCCCTTTGGCTCCTCTTTTTATATGTTTTTCCTCCCCCTGGGCCTGCCCTATGTGAACTGGGCTAGCCAGGAGTGCTGTTTGTTCTACCTGAGGTCCTCACTCCAGTCCTTGGACTTTCCTTTGATCTATTTTCGCGGGCTTTTCCTTCTTGTCTTTTAGCCACTGCCATTCTGGAGTCCTTTTTCCTATTCTAACTACCTAACAGTAGGATTATGAGTGGTTTTTAAAATATATCTTCTTTTGACATTGTTTATATTCATTGTCTACATTGAAAAGGACTTTTATTTTAGAAATTAAAACTCTAATTTTAAAGAAGTTGACTCAAGCACAAAGTGAAAACTATCTTTGTTCTCATTAGCATGGTTCAACTGATACTAAATTTATATGATTGAATATTTATTTCCTACAGGAAATATTCTAGGACAGGTCCTAGAATTAACTAATTTGTTACAATGTTAATTTTAAATGCATGAAAAAAAGAAACTGAAAAAAATCATGATATGTACTAAATATTTAATCTTACAGAGCATTGTCTTTTGAGGGAAACATTTTATACCTTGTATATTATCTTGCATGTCTTGTCCTGTTTGAGCAATCTGTGCAGAGTTTTGAGCGATTACCTCAGAAATCTTCCCACCTCTCTTGCTTCTTAGGTTTCTTCTTGTCTGCATAGACCTTCTGTGGAAAGGTGAGGGATAATTGGGGTTAAAAGCGTTGGTGTACTAAATTTTTGTGCCCCCGTTTCTCAAGTTGAAATTCTAACCCCCATTTTGATGGTTTAGGAGGTAGGGTCTTTGGGAGGTAACTGGGTCAAGATTAGGTCATGAAGGTGGGGCCCTCATGAGCTGATTAATGCCCTTAAAGGAAGAGACAGCAGAGTTTGACTTTGCCATGTTATGAAACAGCAAGAAGAAGGTCATCTGCAAACCAGGAAGAAGGTTTTCACCAGACACTGTATCTGCTGGTATCTTGATCATGGGCTTCTCAGGCTCCAGAACTGTCAGAAATATGTTTGTCGTTAAGCCACCAAGTCTGTGGTATTTTGTTAGAGCTGCTTGAGCAAACTGAGACAAGAGATCCATCTCTGAGGGGCGTGTTGCATGGCTGGTATTCTTCCAAGTTTCCACAAAAGACAAACAACCTTCCACACACCCTCTCCTCACACCATCTCTTTCTCTTATTTTCTCTTTTCACTCTGAATAATGGTTATCTTCCCACAGGGAGATGATTCCCATTCACATGTAGGAAGCAATTCAACCTCTGTTGGTGAGAATATCCCTTGAAGAGAGAGCTTCTCTTTGTTCTTTATGAATGGCTTGAGTTAGCAAAGATATTTCAGGGTTCAAACCAAGCCTCTAGAAGCCTGTGCTGCCTAGCTTCAAGCTTTTAGGAAAAGGGATTTTGCTACAGAGCGAGGAACTTGCCTTCCAAAAGGGAACTGGAAGGAGGAAGAGTGTGCCAGGCAGAGTCTTTGATGAAAAACTGGAAAGGGCTGGAGGATACAAAAGGGTGAATGAGAACTTCTGAGGTATTTATTGTAAAATGTGCAATATAGACCCTTGCTTTTGAATCCTGGGTGACACTATTAAGAAATCTTTGATTTGATGTATAGGCTTGAAGCCTCTTTACTCTTTAGAAAATGAGGCTTAAACAAGAGCTGAGACCTGGTTTCCACAGGTAAAGGAGCCAGAGGTCAGCAGGCGTGCTGACACCTAGGTCACTTACAATAAATTCTGCTGAATAAATGAATGGTAAGAATCAAGACACACATGAATTATTTCAATAAAACTTTAAGGCAGTACATAGAGATGTAGGTAAAATGAGAAGATGACTAATTTATTATGGCTATAGAATATATGGCCAAAAGTCTATGGATTTGAGAGCTCTGTATGTTGTTTACTTGTGGTATATTCTTGACAAGTAACCAATTTTCCAAGTTTTTGTTTTCTATCTGTAAAATATCTGTTGCCCCTATCTGTAAAATAGGGGCAGAAATTTGTATAACTTCTCTGAATATTTGTTGGTAAGAATTTTTAATAAATGGTGTGAAAGTGCATTATTAGAAGAAACCTGAAACTATTAGGTAGGAAGTTAGGCATGAGCAACAAGGGGTGGCCTAGCCAAAAAACGATTCAAGCTGGTCTTTAAACTCTGCCCCAGACACACCCTAGTGCAACCCAAGAGAGCTCACAGATATGCTGCAAATTAATCACAGAAACTTCTTCAACTCTAGCACATGTGCCCTTAATACACAGTTGTGTCCTCAAGTGACTTTAGGCAGTCAGGAGCCCCTTAAGTGTCACAAATTTTCTATACATACATATGATTATAACAGGCTAAATTCTGGGAAAGACATGCATATCAGAGCCTGTTGTTAAGTAATTTGCAACTGTCAATCAAAACTGTCAGTCCACACCCGCCTAAATGAATATGTAAAAGCCCTGTCTTGAAAACTCCCATACCTCATCATTCCTGTGCCAGTGCCTCTCTTGGCTTGGCCCACCTCTCCCTTGCGGTGTTCTTTCTGTTCCTTACTTAATAAACTTGTTTTAGCCACAGATAAAGCCTCAGACTCTTCTTCATGTCCTTACCAAGAACCTAGGCCCACAAGGGAGGGTCCTCTTTGACCCTCCCCAATGCTGTAACAGAACCCTTATGTACATGGCCACTCTAGTCTATGATTAGAAAACAAGGTCAGGTTTATTCTATTATATGGTAACACTAAATCCCATTAGTCCAACTAATAAAATTAGCTCTAAGCTTCTTTCTAGTTTTTTAAGTTTCCCAGGCTATTGCTCACATGTATCCAGGATTCGGGGCTATCCTTCTGTGGGAAAACTGCTGATGCTTCCTCAAGCCTTGGTACTGGTAAGACACTGTGTGCTCCTATTTCCCACAGTACAACTGAGAGCAGGCTGTGACTTTTATCATCTAGAATTTGTTGAAACGTCGCATTAAAATAGAAGCATTACTTCTAGGGCAACTTCCAATTTGTATTAAAATCTGTTAAACTAATTAAAAAAAATGAATCATTAGGCTGAGGTGGCTCTAATGCCATGGCAGCTGATGTAAGCAAACCAAAATTTAAGCCTGTAAATGAATCAAGGTTAAGAAATCAAAACCCAAGGTTAACCAATCACAAACAGTTTAGGCTTTAAGCGACTGCCAATCAATAATCTCTTTGCTCTGCTTCTCTCTTTTCTGTGGAAGAGTCTCTCTCCCAGAGCTCCTATCCATGGAGCATTCTTAACCACTTCCAGCTTGGCACTGCCTGATTCCAATCAACTTCTGCTCAAATAAACTCATGCATTTTTTTTAAAACTTCATTTTATATTGGAGTATAATTGATTAACAATGTTGTGATAGTTTCAGGGAAACCCCACTTTCATAGTTGATTAATGTTGTGATGGTTTCATGTGTACAGCAAAGTGATTCAGTCATACATGGAACAATTCTTTTTCAAATTATTTTCCCAGTTAGATTATTACAGAGTTTTGTAAACTTGTACAATTTTTAATATGCCTCAGTACGTCTTTTAACAAGTCCCTCAGAGGCAAGCCGTTGAGGGAAGCCAGTTCATCTATCACTGAAGGCACCAGGCATTTTCTCACCTCACAGTCTGGGCCCAACTAGCTATTCTCTAAGGAGAAAGCAGATTCTCACCTGCCAAGGCCAAGGCCTTTCTCATTTCCTGTCTCACACTTAAATCCTTCCTGGGTTTCTTGACAGGGAAAACATATCCCTTCCCTTGTCCAGTCCTGTGAACCACTGAAGACTGTCAAAGTATTTGATGATACATTTATCTAAGTTTGACTTGCTGTGTACACACATGCACACACAGAGTTCAGTTCAGTCGCTCAGTCGTATCCACCTCTTTGCGACCCAATGGACTGCAGCAGTCCAGGCTTCCCTGTCCATCACCAACTCCCAGAGTTTACTCAGACTCATGTCAATTGAGTCAGTGATGCCATCTAACCATCTCATCCTCTGTCGTCCCCTTCTCCTCCTGCCTTCAATCTTTCCCAGCATCAGGGTCTTTTCCAAGGAGTCAGTTCTTCATATCAGGTGGCCAAAGTATTGGAGCTTCAGCTTCAGTGTCAGTCCTTCAAATGAAGATTCAGGACTGATTTCCTTTAGGACGGACTGATTGGATCTCCTTGCAGTCCAAGGGATTCACACACACACACACACACACACACACACACACTCACACAACTAAAGCAGTACAAACAGTCCATTCCACACTATGTGCTGTGCCATCAAAATTCCATCCTTCTAGCTTACAATCTTTGATCCAGTCAGCTAGGTTGGAGGGAAAATGATTCTGATAGTCTGTAAGCAAAATACCTGGCTAAGATTATCTCCCAGGGAGAAAATGATTGTTTTCAGCATATGGCCTGTCCTTGCACTGATTTAACACATGTTTCTTGGTCTGAAACGTCTGCTTTGGGCTATTTCATTGTATTATGATTCCCCAGGAACAATGAGGAAGCAATAACTTCCAATAAAAAGCCCTACCATAGAATCCTCCAATGAAAAAAAGAACATTTGCCTGAAAGACAAAGCACTGTTTCTATCCAAGGAGGCAGGATCTAACTGTAATTTTCCCCAAAGGCAGTTTTTCCAGCTACAGAAAAATATTTAGGTGTCATTCTCTACTCAATTTCTTATATATTATATAACCATTGGCTACTATAATTTAAAAAGATCAAAATGACAGAAAATGCTCTTAATATATAATGCAAATATATGATTAAATGTAAAGTATGTCTTAGAATTTGAATACTTATGCCTTTTTATAACTTCTAGAATAAACAATAGAATAAGTTGTTACACTACCAACAAACATTAAAAAGTCAAACATGTAAGCATTTTGTGTGCATATTTAGTAAACAATGTATAATAAAATATTTCTTTTATTGTGAAATTAATTCACGTGCATTATTCTTGAACATGTCTAGATTAAAATATTAGTAAAAAATTTTAGCCCAAAATAATTTTAATGTTTAATCTCCTTAAACATTAGTTTAAAATGTTAAACTAATTAAACATTAAACATTAAAACATAGTTAGAAATTTCATTTCCAAATATACTGGCTAATGACTTAGTAGGGTTTTCTACTTGTAATAATCTCTTACGTCATTCCAAATACAGTACCATCATTATAAATTTCTTCATGCTAAAGACTAAAGCACAACCATTCACTTCATACAATGATACAGGTGTATGTAACAATTAAAGTGAAGACATATAGTTTTATCTATTATAAACAAAAATAATAATATATCATAAAAATAAAAAATTATTACAAAACAATAATTAAATGTAAGTAATTAGTCACACAGAAAAAATCTGGAAGGATGTAAATTTTTTCTTCATTCAATTTTCTAGTTTAAACATCTATTACTTCAACCTTAAAATATAGCTTTCTTGAGTTGATATTAATAGCAAAAATGGATAAAATGTAAAATCAAATTGGAGAATCAGAAAAACCTTTTTAGGTGTTCATTATGAACATGTAAATCTAATGAACATAGTTTAAATTACATATTGCTTAATTATTAATTGAGCCTTTAATTCTCAGAAACAGTGTTAGGTTGTTTAATTGATATTGAGGTCACCTTATCTTACTCTTATTTTATATTTTATTCTTGGATCCTTCTGATACCTCAATCTAAAACTAGCACCAGTTTTACTTCCTTTATAGTTGAGTAGAATTAAAGAAGTAAAACTGGTGCTAGTTTTAGATAGAGGTATCAGAAGGATCCAAGAATAAAATATAAAATAAGAGTAAGATAATGTGGCCTGGTGGCTCAGAAGTTAAAGCATCTGCCTGCAATGCGGGAGACCAGGGTTCAATCCCTGGGTCAGGAAGATCCCCTGGAGAAGGAAATGGCAACCTACCCCAGTATTCTTGCCTGGAGAATCCCATGGATGGAGGAGCCTGGTAGGCTACAGTCCACGGGGTCGCAAAGAGTCTGACATGACTGAGCAACTTCACTTTCAGAATAAAATTATTGATTTTACTTATTAATTATCTGTTTCCTCTACTAGAATATAAGTTTCATGAGGTCTAGACCTGACTTTGTTCATTCTAGTACTTCAGTTTCATGCATTGTTTACAGGAGGATCCAATGAGAAAACTGATAAACTCTGACTCAAAAACTTTTTCATTCAGATTATCTGACTTTGGTCCCTCAGATATTTCCTGTTGGTGTTTTGCAATGAGCTAGTGATATGTTTTCATCACACTGTTACTATAAATCCTGTTGTTGGTTTTAAACCTAAATGCATGTTCCTAGCTTGGATACAGAAAACCTTATCTTATTCACTGTGTGTGATGACATTATTCTTTGCTTTATTCTATTTATGGCCTTTTGAATTCAATATATTTATTTTTTCATGTTTTCTTATCATGTTTATTTATAAGGATGCTTTAAATTCTCTTGAAAATGAGAAAGGTGGGTAAGGAAGAACATAAAGAAGAGCATACATTTGATATGCACTGATTATAATTAGAATGACTGTAATTTATCACTCAAACCATGGCATTATTTGGGAGTGAAATAGAAAGTCTATAATAATTACATCAAGCAAAACAGTTATTTCTAGAAAAATAAGACGCTGCTCTAATTGTAATAATTTTGTGTTTGGCAAGATATAGAAAACTGTAAATACAAAAATCATGAGCTGGGAAACATGTGCTCTAGCTTGGTCTAGCCAGGTCTTTGGGACAAAATGCAGAGCAGGGTCCTCTGCTCTCCAGTTGGTGTTCTCTGTGCACGCAGCATCACACTCCTTTTTCTATTCCATCCTTATATGGACAATTTTTTTTTACATAGAGTAGAGAATTTCACTCTGTTCTCAAGGTACAGATTATTCTTTCTGTATTGTCATCCACTAAATTATCCTATGAACTCATGCAATTCAAGCAAAAGCTTAAAGTTTCTCAGTACTATATTCTACATTTCTGTCTCAGAACTCTCCTTGAGGCAATGAACACAGAGAAGACTATACTAAATACCTAATCAGAAAAAAAGATGAAATATTGGAGGGAAGAGAAAGAAGATGGACTAATATTTCAAAATATTATTCCCCCAAACCTCTCACAACTGGGTCCAGTTCAGTTCACTTCAGTTGCTCAGTTGTGTCCAACTCTTTGTGACCCCAAGAACTGCAGCACGCCAGGCCTCCCTGTCCATCACCAATTCCTGGAACTTATTCAAACTCATGTCCATAGCGTTGGTGATGTCATCCAACCATCTCATCCTCTGTTATCCTCTTCTCCTGCCTTCAATCTTTCCCAGCATCAGGGTCTTTCCCAAGGAATCAGTTCTTTGCATCAGACAGCCAAAGTATTGGATTTTCAACTTCAACATCAGTCCTTCCAATGAAGATTCAGGACTGATTTCCTTTAGGATGGACTGGTCGGATCTCCTTGCAATCCAAGGGACTCTCAAGAGTCTTTTCCCACACCATTGTTCAAAAGCATCAACTCTTCGGTGCTCAGTTTTCTTTATAGTCCAACTCTCACATCCATATATAACTACTGGAAAAAGCATAGCTTTGACTAGACAGACATTCGTTGGCAAAATAATGTCTCTCTTTTTTAATATGCTGTATAGGTTGGTCATAGCTTTTCTTCCAAGGAGCAAACATCTTTTTATTTCATGGCTGCAGTCATCATCTGCAGTGATTTTGTAACACAAAAATATAAAGTCTCTCACTGTTTCCATTTCCCATCTATTTACCATGAAGTTATGGGACCGGATGCCATGATCTTAGTTTTCTGAATGTTGAGTTTTAAGCCAGCTTTTTCACTCTCCTTTACAACTGGGTCCATTCTGGCCTATTTTTCTCCTTAATGTCTTTGCATGAGCAGTGTAAACTAAGACCCGGTGCAGCCAAAAAGAAAAAAAGAAAAGAATGCTTCTAACTTCTGTCCATGGCTGTATAGACAGAAGATATAAATAATATTTTATTAAAAATTGATTTGTGGCTATTTCAGGAAGGCTGATATGCAATACGTGATAAATGCTTCTGGTCAACAAAAAAAGATGTCACTAAAAGTTAATAGAAACAACTTCACAGTTTTGCTCAGCAGCAAGCAAACAAAAATGTACAGGCCAGCACGGCCGCCTCTATAGAGAATAAACTGGAAGGAGTTAGAGGTGACTGTGGAGATATTGAATAATTAAGACAGAAAAGATACTTCAAAGACTTCCTAGTTCAAGGTGTGTTCTCCTCACCTTGGTATTTCTGGAAAATGAGAACTTACATAGTTGTTATTCATATGAAGGCCAAAATATACATTAGAATATGTGATTTTAACTTCTATGATCAATCATTAACTGTGCACAGACAATTTTCCTCATTTTAGGAGCTTGCTGCCACCTATGGATAAGAATAGAGTTTTACAGTTTGCATCAAGACTGTCCAACATCAGTGCATCAGTGAGTAATAACATAGCAGTAAATTGCAGATATAGCTTGAGTTTCACACATTTCAATTTAGTCAATTCAGTTCAAACAATGTTATCATCAGTATTTAACACTTGATTAGGTACTGGACAATCAGAGATATATAAACAAGGCTTTGATCCTCAAGTAGCTGAGAGTTTAGTAGGTGAGATAAACCTAGAAACAGATCAAATTTCAATAACATGAGATAAAAGAAAATGTTCTACAGGGCAAGAGCAGAGTTCAGCTTTAATAATGTAAAGGTATAAAGCAGGAATTGTGAGAGCAAAGGCTGAGAAATTAGACACAGTCCAGATATGGAAAATAGTGTGCTTAAAAGTAGAAAATTATTCAAGTAAGTTAATACAACATAAGTGTATTTGTGTGTGTTGATGATAATATACAATAAGTTAGGTCCTGCATGTGCTGAATGAAGATGTTAATTGTATCTATCTCAAGCTCCGACAACAGTTCAGGACTGGAGATTGACATTGATGGGTTGGTGGGTATGAATAACAGATACAGTTTGAGAGAATACTATACAGGCCAAGTGAGAACAAGGGGCCAAATAAGGGAGTTTAAGAACATATTTATTGAGAATCAGAAGAGCAAGAAAGCTAACAGGAGTTTATAAGGGTAAAACCAGAACATCCCTAGAGCACTAAAAAGAGATTTAAAACCTTTTTACCATGTCACAGGATTCTTTTATAATATCTGATAAAAACATGTGTGCACTTGTCCAGTAAAATCAATATAAAATAATTTTAACTAGAATATAACAGCCAGTATAACCAATATAATTAGTATTCACCTGTAGAAGTTAATGTGCTTTGTACAGTCAGTATTAACTAATATTACACCCTTGTACATCTAGTTTTATATTTTCAAATATAGAAATGAAACCTGAAAGTAAGAAAAAAGCATAGTTTATTAGAAAAGATGTCATTATTTGATTCTTAATTTTTAGAACAGACGTTTATGTGTGAAATAATTATATATTACGCTAAATTAATTTAATCTTGTGCTAAAAATAAAAAAATTTGATTCAAAGTTTTTTGAATAACACTACAAATAGAAAACTTTGTAGTGTATAGGATATACACTACAAAGCCTATGCTACCAAAAAAGCATAGGCAAGTGTAATGTAACATCAGAATTTTCCAAGACTCTAAGCTGATCCTTTTACATCATTGCCTTTGTCTTCAGATTGATAATGGCAAAGATCAATCTCTTTGGCAAAGTTTGTCCTACTAATAATGTGTGACTGCAGGTTGGTAGCTGTGCTGTTATTCAAGAGAAGGACTCCTGGATTCCCACTCTATCTTCAACGAAAGCTCTAGACACATTAAAATTTCCTTTGAATTTTTTAATCTTCACAAAGCTTAAAAACTATCAATCTCGATGAGATCACCAGCTCTAAAAAAGTTATTTTTTTATCCAGATATTAGATTATATTTTTATTCTGGTTTTTTATTATTGTGCAGATTAGAATGTATAGAAGCTCCAAAATAGGCAGATATCTTTAAGGAAAAAAATACAGTCTGTGGAAGACATGTTGACAATTATTAATTTGCAAGCAATCTGTCAACAAGCTATGGCTGGCATACCAAATAAAGCTGGGTTCTATTATTGTAAATAACGTTTCAATAGAACACAGCTATACCCATTTGTTTATAGATTGTTTATATCTGCTTTTGCCTCACCATATCAGAGATAAATAGTTTCTACAAAAGATTAGCCAGTAAAATAAAAAGTGCTTACTATCTAACCCTGCCAAACCTGGAACAAAAGCTGGACAGTGTGCGTGGAGCAGAATGATTCTAGTACAGCTGCGGACTAAACAGTATTTAGAGATCTCTGGCTCAGTGCTGATTAAGGGAGCCTTTTGTTCTCTTAGTGCTTATACGCTGATTAGCATATTTACTCTGTTAGCAACAACAGAAGAGGATATTTCCATCACTGTGCTGGTAATAATGACCCAGCAATAATAGTGCAGTAAGAATAGCTGATTACTGAGCACTTGCTAGGCATTATCCATCACTTTATTTATATAAACTATTCCATTCAGTTGCCAATGATTCTATATTATTCCCACTTTCGAGAGGATAAAATGAGGCTTGGCTATTTTGGGTAGCATTGTCAGGTCACATTTAAACCAACACCATCTATATCAACAACCTCAATACTTAATATGAATTTAGAGGGCCAAGGGAATAAATAGTAGAGGATTGTTCATACCAAGCCTTTGCAGGTAAATTTGTTGCTGCTACTGCTAAGTCACTTCAGTCGTGTCCGACTCTGTGTGACCCCATAGATGGAAGCCCACCAGGCTCCCCCGTCCCCGGGATTCTCCAGGCAAGAACACTGGAGTGGGTTGCCATTTCCTTCTCCAATGTGTGAAAGTGAAAAGTGAAAGTGAAGTCGCTCAGTCGTGTCCGACCCTTAGCGACCCCACGGACTGCAGCCCACCAGGCTCCTCCATCCATGGGATTTTCTAGGCAACAGTACTGGAGTGGCTTGCCATTGCCTTCTTGTTAGAGGTATCATATTAGCTAACTTATAAGGAAAGAGGAAGAGTTAACCAGAAAAACAGAAGAGAGGATGAGTATATGAAGGCCATCAGTTCAGTTCAGTTCAGTTCAGTCGCTCAGTCGTGTCCGACTCTTTGAGACCCCATGAATCACAGCACGCTAGGCCTCCCTGTCCATCACCAACTCCCGGAGTTCACCCAAACTCATGTCCATCGAGTTGGTGGTGCCATCAAGCCATCTCATTCTCTGTCGTCCCCTTCTCCTCCCGCCCCCAATCCTTCCCAGCATCAGAGTCTTTTCTAGTGAGTCAACTCGTCGCATGAGGTGGCCAAAGTATTGGAGTTTCAGCTTTAGCATCAGTCCTTCCAATGAACACCCAGGATTGATCTCCTTTAGAATGGACTGGTTGGATCTCCTGTAGGCCATAGGCAATCTCTAAACTCCCTGACAATTTTACAGAGTAATATGTAATTTAGTTTGTTTCTGGATGCACTGAGTAAGGGGATTTCATTCATAGGTCATATGAGAAGTAATAATACTAAGAATAACAAAAGTTTCCCCACTTATTGAGCACATTCTATCCCAGGAATGCTGAAGCTTCACATGTACCATTTGTGTCATTCACATAGTAACTCTATGAGGACTTCCCTGGTGCCCCAGTGGTTAAGAATCCATCTGCCAATGCAGGAAACATGGGTTCTATCCCTGGTCTGAGATAATCCTGCATGCCACAAGGCAACTGAACCCATGTCCCACAGCTACGGAGCCCACGTGCCTAGAACTCATGCTCCAGACAAAGGGAAGCCACCGCAATAAGAAGCCCATGCACCTCAATGAAAAATAGCCCCTACTGGCCCCAAATAGAGAAAGCCGTCCCATGACAACAAAGACCGAGCATAGCCAAAAATAAATCAATGAATAAATAAAGTAAAACTTTTCTAAAAACATAAAGTCTGTTGCTTATTTAAATTATATGCAGAGTACATCGTGTGAAATGCTGGGCTAGATGAATCACAGGCTGGAATCAAGATTGTCGGGAGAAATATCAACAATCTCAGATATGCAGATGATACCGCTGTAATGGCAAAAAGTGAAGAGGAACTAAAGAGCCTCTTGATGAAGGTGAAAGAGGAGAGTGAAAACTGGCTTAAAACTCAGGATTCAAAAAACTAAGATCATGGCATCTGGTCCTATAGCTTCATGGCAAACAGATGGGGGAATGTGGAAAGAGTGTCAAATTTCATTTTCTTGGGCTCCAAAATCAATGTGAATGGTGACTGCAGCCATAAAACTAAGAGAAGCTTGTTCCTTGTAAGAACATCTATATCAAACTTAGTGTTTTAAAAAGCAGAGACATCACTTTGCTGACAAAAGTCCATCTAGTCAAAGCTATGGTTTTTCCAGTAGTCATGTATGGATGTGAGAGTTGGGCCATAAAGAAGGCTGAGCAGCAAAGAATTGACGCTTTCCAACTGTGGTGCTAGAGAAGACTCTTGAGAGTCCCTTGGGCAACAAGGAGATCAAACCAGTCAATACTAAAGGAAATCAACCCTGAATATTCATTGATTCTGAAGCTGAGGCACCAATACTTTGGCCACTTGATGCAAAGAGCTGACTCATTGGAAAAGACCCTAATGCTGGGTAAAATTAAAGGCAAGAGAAGAAGGGGGTGACAGAGGATGAGATGGTTGGATGGCATCACTGACTCAATGGACGTGAGTTTGAGGAAACTCAGATAGCGAGGGACAAAGCCTGGAATGCTGCAGTTCAAGGGGTCACAAAAAGTCGGACATGATTTAGCAACTGACCAGCAATTAAAAAAATAACTTTATGAGGCAAATATTATTATTATCCCCATTTTACAGATGTCAAAACAGGTAAAAATAAGTTAAATATATTGCCAGAGTTACCTGGTTAGTATCCCTGGTGTTCAGATGGTAAAGAATCTGCCTGCAATTAGGGAGACCTAGGTTCGATTCTTGGGTTGGAAAGTTCCCACGGAGAAAGGAGTGGCAACCTACTTCAGTATCCTTGCCTGGAGAATCCCTGGGACAGAGAAGCCTGGTGGGCTACAGTCCATGGGATTGCAAAGAGTCAAACACGACTGAGTGACTAACACTTTTAAATTTTCACCTGGTTGGTAAGTGGCAGGGCTAGTTTTCAAAACTTGTCATTCTGAATATAGGTCTCTTAACCACTGCACTGTAGTGCCTTACATTGGGAAACTCCTTGGGAATGATGCAGTAGCTCTCTGAGGAATGGCAACCTGACAGCAACCCACCCCTACCCTGCTGAATTTTCAAGTATTGAATTCAATTTTCCAACGGTAAAGACACAATGAGTCTAGAGAATGGGTTTAAAGAATCAGCTCTGTCTTGGAGTATCCTGCTATGGATTGATTTGAGTGCCTACGTCTCTGGCCCTCACCCCCAATTCATGTGTTGAAGCCCTAAGCCCCAGTGTGACTATACCTTGAGACAGAGTCTTTAGGAAGTAATAAAGGTTAAATGAGTTCAAAAGGAGACTTGCAGATGACCAACAAACTCCCATGCTGGAGAGAGAAATGTCTCTTCCTCTTCTTATAATACCATAATCCAATCAGACTAGGGCCCACCCTTATGACCTGCAAGACAGACTCAGTACTGGAAAACAGAGAGCACTAATTTATAAAATCTGCCCCACCCCACCCCTTCCCCACACCAGCCCCATGAATGGTCTGTACTGGCTGCCAGGTACTTGTTTGAGTTGGAGTAAAACACATGCAGGGGTCAAGGCAAGCACTTGTAACCCAAAAGCTATTAATAACTTCCACAGTAGAGCTGTAGCGCCCTTTGGAACCAGAGAGGGCCTCCTGGAGGCCAGATACTTGAACATCTAATGAACCCAATGAATGAACTCTGAAGATGTTGTCTGTGTCATGAACCCAAGGCTCTAGTCTTTAGATTTCCCCATGAAATTCTACTGCAAACTGCTTTGATTGGGTTTCATATAAAAAGCCAATTTACTTTAAAAAGGGAAAAATAAAGAGCAATAGAAAGATTGTCTGTTTGAGCTGAAGAATATCAAGAAATCAGTGAGATCAAACTGATTACAAACAACTTTAAAATCCTCAAATCACCTAGTGGAGACCAGTCCTCTGAAGTTACAAACTATGTTTGGCAGCACTTAGTAAAGATGCAAATAGGTCCCTGAGGGATACAGAAAACCTTGGCAGAGAACAGTAAAGAGAGTTACAAAAAGTTTTATTTAATGGAAAGAGGATAGCTTATCTCTAAAACGCTTCTCTGGATGGAATTCTCCAGGTAAGAATATTGGAATGGGTCACTGTTTTCCAGGGCACCTTCCACGAACCAGTGTCTCCTACATTGTAGGCTGGTTCTTTACCTGCTGAGCTACCAGGGAAGCTTATCTCTAGAGGCAGTCACACTCACTAAACAGCACCAAAATCCTTGCAACTCAGAGTGACTGAGTCCAAAAATAACTTCAAGTCATCTCAGAAGGGTAAGGAACCATGTCACATGGGAATAGTAGTTTTGATGCAAATGCTCAACTTCAGAAAGCTTAAAGCTTCTGAATGGCAGGGAAGAATGCGAAGCTAAAAGAACAACAAAACAACAAAATGCTTGAAAACTTCAACACACAATGGGAACTCGTTGTAAGTGATAAAGAGAGACAGTTAAAATTTCTGATTGAAACTTCCTGAGAATGAGTGTGCCTCATCTCACTAGAGAAGACTTACACTGATGATGGCAACTTGAAATCAGAGGCGGAAAAGTGGTTCAGAAAAAGGAGACAAGATAATCAGTCAGAAGCGGATTTTAATTTCTTTAAACAGACTTAAAAGAGAAAACAAGTGATAATTTAAAAGTTATTTGAAGACAATCAAATGAAATAAAAGCCTCAAACTGAGAGAGCATCTTTAGAGTACGAAAACGCCTATTTTGAACATGAGATTCAAAAGCCTCAGCTGAGACTTTAAAAACTGTCTAAACTACATCATGAATATGAAACGCAGCATCACTTGAGGAGGGAATTTATAATTTAAAATGGAGTAGAACACACAGAGAGGAAGGCAGTGTAGAAGATGAAGGCAGAGAGAGGAATGTTGCAGACTCCAGGGGCTAGAAAACACAGGAAAAGAACTCTTCCCTAGAGCATCCAGAGTGTGAGTCCCTGCCAGTTGATTTCTGATTTCTGGCTTTCAGAACTGTGACAAAATACATTTGTTGGTTAAAAAAAAGAGAGAGGGAAGAAGAGAGTACAAACTTCCCAAAGTTTATGAAAACATTACCTTTACATACTGAAAACTTGATACCTGCAGTAACATGGCCGGATGTGGGGAAAGAATCAGAAAGCACCGCTTCTTTCTAGATACAGGATTTTCTCCTATGACAAAAAAATTTGAAGTTACTTGGCAGCTCTGTTGACTGAAAGCTCAACAGCTAAGCAAATGATCAAAACAGACAAAAATGAGCAGAATCAGAGTTTAGAATCCAGTCTTTGCTGCACCTGCTATTCCACTTGCAGCCCAGGGCAGCTGCCAGAGAGGGTCAGGGAACTTCCTGCATCCTCAAGTTGCAGGGGAAGAGGGGGATGTGAGGGCACCGGGTCTAGGGTGATGTTCAGGTTTGATTCAGTTGCTGAGAACATCCATATGTACAGCCAAAGATCTGATGTAATTTCCTCTCTTTAGAGAAATTTTGATTGACCTTTTTCTAGTGTAGCTGCTGCCCTTTAAATGATGATGCATTTTCTCTTATTAAAGTTTTATATATCATAACTCCTAAAAGAGTAGTTCCAGAATATACATAGCTGAAACTATAATTCTTATTAAAACATTATTTTCATTTCAATTGGACCTCCCAGAATTCAATTGTATAAGTATTGTATTTTAAATGAGTAAATTAGTCCATGACAACTGCAGCCATAATTGAAGCGTGACATGACTAGTCAGAGATATTTGAAATATAAAAGTCTATTTCTATATGCTACCAGTTATATGAAGAAATCAGTACAAATGACCTAATATTTACTTTAATAATCAACGACTGGCTTTGAAAATAATGCTGTAATCACCCGTTCCGGGAAACAAACTCACTCAGAAGGACAACACAGATAACAGAGTAGTTTATTACACTGGCAAGCCCAAGGCAGAGTCTCCTCTTAGCCAAGGACCCCAACCAGCTTTCGTGAAAACCTTATATACCCTAAGTGTACATGCCCAAACCCCCCTCCCCAAATTCCCTGAAACTAGTCTGAACAAAGAAAAGAAAGATACAATCAAAGTTAACCCGTGATTCACATGCCTTAAGCCTAAGTAGTTAACACTGGACAATTATCAGTAGGCCTGTGGTCATACCCCAAAAAGCATAATAGAATTTATAATTCTATTCGGTTACACAGATAATTAGGGTATTCTTTTAGGCAACTGAGAGTCTAGGTATGAGCCCTGGGGCTCTTCCATCTGGGGGGTCTGGTTTTCCAGTTGGTATCTCGTTTCCATAGATACTGGGCCTATAGTTCAAAGTCCACAGTCCAGCCCAAGATGGAGTCTTGCTTTCAAGATGGTGCCTGTTTTGTTTCCTCCTTCAATAACAGAAAAAACACATGAAAATACCGAAACAACAACAGTCCTTTGGCAAAATTTATTCTTCATTCTCTTTTGGAATTTTTCTCATGTATGCTTAATCTTTTGTCCTGGTGCTGGGAAAGATTGAAGGCAAAAGGAGAAGGAGACAGCAGAGGATGAGATGGTTAGATAGCATCACCAAGTTAATAGACAAATTTGAGTAAACTCCAGAAGATAGTGGAGGACAGAGGAGCCTGGCATACTACAGTTCATGGGGTCATAAAGAGTTGGACACAACTGAGCGACTAAACAACAACAATCTTTTGAAGATGAGGCCAATATAATTTAGTTGAGTTTCTTTGATAGCCCCAATTAAACCTACTATTAAATATTTTATTGATTTAATAATAATTTTATAGATTATTTTAGGGTGAGTTGACATTTTTAATGATGTATCATATCCATAGAAAAACATACTTGGGTATTTAATAAACTCTCTTTCATATATTCAGCAGAATTTTCTTCACTCACATGCTGCACATTTATTTTAAGACTTGTTTTTCGGCATGTTAACCTGCCAATAATTATGCAAATACAGCATTTAAGGTGTTAAGCTTTGTTTTCATCATTTTTCCCCTTCTTTCTTTCCTTCAGTTAGCCTCTTTGCATAACCTCTGAGAGAATGGAGGAAGATAACAGAAACTTGTTCTATGTGTTTCACCTTTTTATTTTGAAAAGCTTAAACCTTGGAGGAGAGAGAGAGAATTTGGAGAGGGAATAAAATACCTTTGGAAGAAAGATGACAAGAACAGTGTGTACCCTTTCACCTGTCACCATCTGAAACGCAAAGACATATGGGCATGCCCTAGCCAGACCACCCTAGATTTGGAAAAGGGAGAAGAGAGAGGCAGGGGCAGAATCTTTAAAGGAGTGGCTATAGGGCAGATCTAGCCAGAAAGACCAGGATCAGCCTTGAAGAAAGTTTCCAATGCCCTAAAAATAGCTCTGAAGCAGCAGCAAACTGGTTACACATGACTAGCAAGGCAAAATCTATTGCAGAGGATAAGAGGGGCAGAACTCCCCAAATTAACAAATCCTTGCCACTCTGTGGGCCCCCCAGTACTGACAATACCAGGGATGTACCACCTGAAGCAAGAACTCTTATCTTCTAAAAATCCCGACTCGAATACACACTCACAATCCACTTCCACACCAAACACATACACATTAGTAATTATCTTGTTTTATTAATGATAGTTTTCCTCATTTAGCCCAAATATGCCCCGCATCATTTTGTGGACTTGTTAAAAATTATGGCATGATACCACATCCTTCACTTTCTCATATTAAGTGCGAAATAAAACATTGACACTTCATTTGCTGCTCTTTATTTTTGTTGGATTCTGTGAGCTAATCAAAATGTATAGAGCTATGCATATCATTTAATATATCAGAATTTGTCATTTATTTGTTCCATGTTTTACTAAATTTGGCATGTATTTTCACAGGTTGATACTTAGGAATAAGGTTATCTGTGGCTTAGAGTTTTAAAAGTTTTGTGGACTTTTTAATGTCACATATAACACACATACAGAAATGTAAATAAACCAGAGGTACACAGTGTTCTGTGATATACAAGTACAAAGTGATCTCCTGTTACAGCACCTTATTCAAGAGAGAGACTATTAACAGCAAGTTCTACTCAACCTCCTCACTCCTTTCACAGTTGGAAAGCTTAACCACAAATAAGGTTTGGGTTTGTAGGTCTAAAACACCAATATGACTGCTTCCAATTCTTTTTTCTTTTTCCTTTCAAAATAACATAATTTCCATACACTAAATGTACCCTTCTGTATATAGTTTTGAGAGTCTTCATGAACATAATCAGTGTTTACCTACCTCTGTAAGGAAAGTATATAGAATATATCTCATCCCAAAATGTATTAATATCTCTTCATTCATTTGGAATCAACAAATATCCCATTGCCAGCCCCTGGAATCTACTCACTTGTTCTCTGAGCAGATATATTGCCTTGCAATAAGATCATATAAATGGAATCATACAGTATACAGCCACTTGAGTCTGTCTACTTTCACATAGCATTATGTAACTGAGACTAATCCTTAGAAAAATGCCATAATTGCTTTACAGTTCCAGTGCTGCCTGTTCAGCAACATTTTTTCCAAACACAGCTTGCCAGAGCCACTTATTTACAAGAAATAAATCACTTTTAATGTTAGGGAGAGACATATAAAGTTTATTAAAATACAGCTTGGCAATCACTATGCAAGTATAAATGAAGATTAATGGTGGCAACTATGAGGGAGCATAGACAGCGATGCATGAGACACCCTGGAGACGGCTCACTTTTCTTGGCGTGAAATTTACAACTCCTTTATCACTTGGTTTATTTTAGCTGAATCATGAAGGTGATCTTTCCAGTAAGAAATAAGGGGAAAGCAGTTTAGGCAAAGGAAACAGTGAGAACAACGGTACGGTCATGGAAAATCACATGGCACGTTTTGATGTCACAGTGCAATACATGTGATTGCAGAAAAGGACATGCATCTATCTCAATTTCCTAATTCAAATACAGGACCGCACTTTCATCTGATATTCTGCCATCTAAATATAATACCACTGAGTTGTGTCATGCTAGGCAAGTGTAACTTGAGTGGATTATACTGTGACTTGAAAATATGCTAGACAAATTTTTGAGAATATGATTAATTAGTGAGCATTTTGTTGATCAGGTAGGTAATTAAAGCCAAATGTCAGTGGTTGTATATCAACTTAGGCTTTTATCATTTTTGTTTTTTAAATACTTGAGGAACAAAAATGAAAGGATACAGCAGGTTTTTAAGCAAGTTATTAGGTGCCCTTGTGTATCAATGCCAGGTCTCTCAGCAGGGGGTGCAGAAGTTACTGGGTCTTCTGGGACCAATAATCAAGCTTATTTTTAACGTCCTCATGAACCTACTGAATAACAGTGCCCATTCAGATCCTTGACCTACCTTTCCTAATCAGCATAATTCATACTTTTACTGGATTAAATTTAATGAAGCAAGAACTTTTTGAGCATCATCAGTGTCTCAGTTACTGAGCCATCTTCTGCAAATAACACATCGGTCTAGACAATCTTTACTTCAAGGACCTCACAATTTGGTAGGGTTGGCATACAGGGAAGTGGGAAACTTTCATGAAATAGGTAAAAGTCCATTGACAGATGAATGGTGTAAGATGTAATATACATAGACACACACACATATATATGTGTGAAATTTATGGAGGATAAATTAGGAGTTTTGGATTAACATATATATATACTACTATATATAAAGCAGGTAAACAACAAGGATCTACCATATAACACTGAAAACTATACTCAATCTCTTCTAATAATCTAGAATAGAAAAGAATATTCATGTGTATATTTATGTATATAATTGAATCACTTTGCTGTACATTTGAAACTAACACATCGCAAATTAACTATATAACAATTTTTAAAAATTGTTGCTAAAGAAGAGCTGTAAGAATGTCCAGTACTTGGAATTATGGGAATCGCTGACATGTTAAGAAAATACTGAAAAAATCAAACCTGAGTAGATAATAACCAGGTAACAGTTAAGGAACAAAAAGCCTTAAGGCCAGGGATATGAAAGAAATGGGGACTTCCTTGGTGGTCCAGTGATTTAGACTCCATGTTTCCAGTGCAAGGGGCTCAGGTTCAATTCGTGGGGGGCGGGAACTAAGATCCCACATGCTTCATGAGGTGGCCCAAAAGTAAAAAAAAAAAACAACAAGAAACGAATAAGAGCCTGTCCTATCAGAGGATTGTGATCTGCTGCCTAGGAGCAGAGATGTGCATCCTGGTTGAAGAAGATGATAAGGAGAGAGGCTCACTCTGAAGACTTTGTAGCTTATAATTTGAACACGAGGCCTCAAGCAAAAGACGGTGGGGATGAAGTGACAGATTTAAATAGACATGTGGGTAAAAATGAAAACAAAAAAGAGGTTATTGTCCACAAGCTAGGTGAGAAGTAATGGCTATCTGCCCATGTAGTGTGAGGAGGGAAAGAAGAACATGAATGGAACTGAGCGGTGTTAAAGGGGCAGACAGGTTGAAGGGACTGTCTGATTGTGGGAGGTGCAATGGAGGGAAATGAGAATGACCTGCAGGCTTTCAGCTGAGAGGAAACAAGGGAATTATTCCTGAGATGGGAGATCATGGAGAAGAATTTTGAAACTTAAGTGTGTAAGTGGTGCGGATGTCCAGAGTTGGCATCCTGGGATATGGAAACCACAAGCTAGCTGTTGAATATGCATTTGGTCTTATGGGTGTGAAGTCAGGAGAGCAGTTGAGTGGTTGTGCCTGAGGAAACCCTGGAAAAACCATGATATAACAGTGACTGGTGTCGAGGGCCTTAAAACACGTCTCAGTTCAGTTCAGTTCCGTCACTCAGTCGTGTCCGACTCTGAGACCCCATGAACCGCAGCACACCAGGCCTCCCTGTCCATCACCAACTCCCGGAGTTCACCCAAACCCATGTCCAAAACACGTCTCAGGTTGCTCTTTTCATTTCTGAAATTTTGTGAAAGCTGCAGGGATAGAGGAATGTCGCTGCTACAGCTTTAACCCTCTACTTCCTCCTCCCTCTCCTCACTGAGGCGGAAGGTGGCAGGAGCATCCTCTGCGAAGCATCTTCCTCACGCACAATCCAGTACGAGCCACTGGAGAGTGAAGAATCTGTCTGCAGGGATAATCAGGGGTGCTGCTTCTTTTAAGATGGACCTCTTAAAAGTCCATCTCTGAAGTTTCTGACACTACTCAATCTTTCCCTAAAATAATTGCACCTAGCGAGCCGCGTGGGGCCACGCTACTTTCGGTGAGCGCAGGCACTCGGGTCGCGCGGGCAGTGCGAGGCCGGAGCTGGAAACGCCATAGAAGGCAGATTTGGGTCGGGGTCTCAGGCAGGAGTCACGGCGGCGGGAGCACAGGTTGCCATCGCGGTCCAAGAGAAGGCCCGGCTGAGACCCAAGTGAGATCCCGCGGTCAGCTCGAACTTGGAGGAGGAACAGACAGGGAAGCCCAGGATGGCCCCATCCTCCCCGTCCCCGCGACCTGGACTCCCTGGCGCCTTTGGAGCCTGGTCACCGGCTAGTGTTCCTGGCCACGAAGAAGTTCGGAGAGGTAGGAGGCCCCGCCTATGAGACGACGCGAGGAGCAGCTTCCTGGCCAACTAGAAGTTGTGACCGACCCTGATCAATGGCCACCCTGCCTTGATCCAGACTTTGTAGGGGTCACATTTCTTCCATTGGTTTTAGTTTTCCTCTGCATACTGGCCCTTGTCTTCTATTTTTGTTGCTGGTATCCTGCTCCTTAAAATTCCCTCAATAATCTCAGTGCTTGTCCGGCATTCTAGCAGCAAGGAAATTGTAATTAGCAAAAAGGATAATCAGACACTGATTCTGTTTCGATCCCTCTTGCTACTGTAAATTAGATCTCTTTTGAGGGATAACCCTCCCACTCCCAACTCCTTTAATCTATGCAAAGAAAACATAGCTAATTTATAGCGCAATTAAAACAAGAACAGTATTCATTCCTAGTTGTTTATTTTTCATATAGCAAGGAAAATCAAAGTAAAAATAAATAGGTTATTCTTATTTTCCAAGTATATTTATGTTTTTGAAAAGCTAAATCTGTCTTATATATGTGAAGGACAACTATCCTCAGCTTTTAAAAAAGTTAAGTGCAGAAAAATAATAATAAAATTAAGTGCAAGACGTAACCATTTAGGATATAATTTTGTCTTTTTGGGCTTCCCTGGTAGCACCAGAGGTAAAGAAACTGCTGACCAATGACAAGATGCTAGAGAGACGGGTTTGATCCCTGGGTTGGGAAGATCCCCTGGAGAAGGAAATGGCAACCCACTTCTGTATTCTTCCCTGGAGGATTCCATGGACAAGGAGCATGGCGGACTACAGTCATAAGAGTCAAATAGGACTAAACAAACAACACACTGTCTTTTTATTATTGTATGGATTGTAATCAATTTTATTAAGTTTAAAAGGGGAGCTATCTTCTCACCCACCATAAAAATTTTTAAATGAATATTAGACCCAATTTATTAGATCATATCCTGAAATAACTCACCTGCATATGAGTGCTTTATTTTTTCTTCTAACAGAAATACCATGTTGTAAAATGACCATTTAAAAATGGATGCATATAATGTATAAAATATGTATTTGTTATAGCTAGACAAAATATTTTGCAAAAAATACTTCACCAAAATTTAAGAAGAAAAGAGACTTAGGCTTTATTATAGTTTTACTATAGACCACATATCCTCTTTTTACCCTTAACTTAGTCTTGTCATCTGTCTTCTGTGGGCAAACATTGTCCCATGTACTAAACTCCAAGATTCATTGACTGGTACCTCCCTTGCTTTGCCAGCAGATTTACCATGGTTGCTGCTGCTGCTGCTGCGTCACTTCAGTCATATCCGACTCTGTGCGACCCCATAGACAGAAGCCCACCAGGCTCCCCCCTGGGATTCTCCAGGCAAGAACACTGGAGTGGGTTGCTTAAGATGTAATAAACATCCTATTTAAATGAAAACATTTAGTAGTAAATATGCACTTATTTCAGTTAAACAAAATATTTTAAAAAATGAGCAAAATTTAATAAGGAAGGAAGTTCATTATTTTGTTATAGACTACATGTCTCCTTTTTATTTTATTTTTTCTTTTTAAGTTAATTTATTTATTTTAATTGGAGGCTAATTACTTTACAATATTGTCGTGGTTTTTGCCATACATTGACATGAATCACCCATCGGTGTACATGTGTTCCCCATCCTGAACCCCCCATCCACCTCCCTCCCTAGCACATGTCTCCTTTTTAGTTGTCACAAAAATTGCATTCAGTTCAGTTCAGTTCAGTTGAGTTGCTCAGTCATGACCGACTCTTTGCGACCCCGTGAATCACACCACGCCAGGCCTCCCTGTCCATCACCAACTCCCAGAGTTCACTCAAACTCATGTCCATCGAGTCGGTGATGCCATCCAGCCATCTCATTCTCTGTCGTCCCCTTCTCCTCCTGCCCCCAAATCCTTCCCAGCATCAGAGTCTTTTCCAGTGAGTCAACTCTTCGCATAAGGTGGCCAAAGTATTGGAGTTGGCATCTCTAAAATAAATATTGTCCCTTACCAGGTTACTTTTCAGTTCAGTTCAGTCGCTCAGTCGTGTCCGACTCTCCGCGACCCCATGAATCACAGCACGCCAGGCCTCCCTGTCCATCACCAACTCCTGGTGTTCACTCAAACTCATGTCCACAGAGTCAGCGATGCCATCCAGCCATCTCATTCTCTGTCGTCCCCTTCTCCTCCCGCCCCCAACCTTTCCCAGCATCAGAGTCTTTTCCAGTGAGTCAACTTGTCGCATGAGGTGGCCAAAGTATTGCAGTTTCAGCTTTAGCATCAGTCCTTCCAGTGAACACCCAGGATTAATCTCCTTTAGAATGGACTGGTTGGATCTCCTTGCAGTCCAAGGGACTCTCAAGAGTCTTCTCCAACACCACAGTTCAAAAGCATCAATTCTTCGGCGATCAGCTTTCTTCACAGTCCAACTCTCACATCCATATATAACCACGGGAAATACCATAGCCTTTACTAGAAGGACCTTTGTTGGCAAAGTAATGTCTCTGCTTTTTAATATATTATCAAGGTTGGTCACTTTTAAGCTCCTATAAAAGTAAAGTGGGTAATATCATTTAATCAAGCAGAGATAGGAGAGGAGTGAGAGGAGGAAATGAATGCTTATGGAGCATCCTTTATGTTTAGCAAGCATAGGGACATGAAAATATTTATAAACAATCTTCATTAAACTGAAAGATTATTTCAGCTGAAGTATCATAGAGTTATTTTTAAGTCATTAGCACCAGAAATAGAGTTATCTTTGACATGTGGTATTAGATAATACCCCTCATGTCCAACTCTTTGTGACCTCATGGACTGTAGCCCACCAGGTTCCTCTGTCCATGGGGATTCTCCAGGCAAGAATACTGGAGTGGGTTGCCATGTCCTTCTCTAGGGGATCTTCCCAATCCAGGGCTCGAACCTAGGTCTCCTGCATTGAAGGAGGATTCTTTACCAGCTGAACTACCAGGGAAGCCCTTATAAACAGTCTTCATTAAACTGAAAGATCCTTTCAGTTGAAGTACTATAGAGTTATTTATGTCATTAGCACCAGAAATATAGCAGGTTTATCTTTGACATGTGGTATTAGATAATACCCTGGGCTTCCCAGGTGGTTTCAGTGGTAGCGAACCCACCTGCCAATACATGAGATGCAGGAGACTTGGGTTTGATCCCTGGGTCAGGAAGATCCCCTGGAAGAGGAATAGGCAACCCACTCCACTGTTCTTACCTGGAAAATCCCATGGATATAGGAGCCTGGCAGGCTACAATCCATAGGGTCACAAAGAGTTGGACATAACTGAGTGACTGAGCACACATGCCCACACACAATATATGATACCTTAGTTTTACAGTGTCTGCAAGTAACTATGGAGTTAATGATTTTTAATCCTGTTACAGTTACTTACTAGAAAATTTTCATAAGATTATAACTGATATTCAATTTTGGCATCAAAATAAAATAACAAAGATAATAAGGTCAATTTTCATTGAAATCCCAATGCAGAACCAGTATGGAAAATTTTTTATGGGAAATAAAGTTATCTTATACTTGGTTCTCTTGAAGAAAAAGCTGTAGAGAAAAATAGACTGTAAGTCAAAATAGGAGGAGACAGTTAAAACAGTTGACATATTTCTAGTTGTCAGATATACTGTATTCTGAATGAATACTGCAGGCACTGAGGAAAAACTCTCTCATGTATTATACTTAAGATTTTGTTTGTTAACTGTTTGTTCACATATTGGGTGTAACAGTATACTTTCTTTACTGTATACTTCTTATGATTTTTTGAACATATAGCCCAAAAATAACATATAATGTTATTAAACATTTGCAATCTTTAGAATCTTTTAATTTACACACCAATAATATTTTAGAACTTGTTCAAATATAAAACCAATATAGGCTTGAACATAATCTTCATCAGTTTTTCTCCTCTTTTACACATGACTGTTGGGGAAATCAGTCCTGAATATTCATTGGAAGGACTCACGCTGAAGCTCTAATACTTTGGCCACCCAATGTGATGAACTGATTCCTTGGAAAAGACCCTGATGTTGGGAAAGACTAAAGGCAGGAGGAGAAGGGGACAATAGAGGGTGAGATGGTTGAATGTCATCACTGACTTGATGGACATGAATTTGAGCAAGCTCCGGGCATTGGTGATGGACAGGGAGGCCTGGAGTATTGCAGTGCATGGGGTAGCAGAGTCAGACATGGCTGACCGACTGAACTGTGCTATGCTAAGTCACTCAATCATGTCCAACTCTTTGTCACCCTATGGACCTGAGCTCGCCAAGCTCCTCTGTCCATGGGATTCTCTAGGCAAGAATACTGGAGTAGGTTGCCATGCCCTCCTCCAGAGGATCTCCCTGACCTAGGGATTGAACCCTCATCTCTTACTTCGCCTGCATTGGCAGGCAGGTTCTTTATCACTAACGCTACCTGGGAAGCCTCTTACACATGGCTAAGCTGTAGTTAAGATATCCCAGTCTGATGCTTTACATTGGAAACTGTGTGGAATTAGCACAAAGATATCAATTCATTTTGTTCACGTGTTTTAAAAATATTCTA